>NW_010511067.1:70126-140570 GCF_000687285.1 Phaethon lepturus | reverse complement strand
AGGAATGCCTGACCAAAACATTAAGGATGTGTTTGGGATTGTTGTTTATATTTTTAAGTAACAGACACAAAAAGGAAAAACAAGGAACAGCATCAATATCTGGAAAGTATAATTTTAAAATTATGTAGCTAGATAACTATTCCACACTGGCTCTCGGAGAATAAACTTGGTAGTCTAAGGAACTTGTCTGTAAAATTTGAGCTGGATCATCATGTTTTGTGTGGGTAGAACATGGGACATATCTTACTTCAAAATGACTGAAATATTCTGAAGGGCATGGAGATTTTGGCGTAAGGGGATGGCATGTAAGCAGCCTGGGCTGAGGTGTCTAAAGTACTTTCTCCTAAACATAAGAAATCCTGAGTAGACGTGTGGCAAAAAGCTTCTAGAACAGCCTTTCGTCTGCCCTCTTGGTAGTTGCTATTAAGCCTTCATTCCAGAAGACAGTCTGTGCTCCTGTCTCATTTGTGAAGTGGCCCGTACAGCATTAATCTCCTTCTGTGCTCTGCCACAGACTTGAGAAATATGCCCACCTGTGGACTAATTTGGGCATAAGCACTAAATCAGGGCATTTGCTGGGTTAAAGTCCAGGGCTCGGGGCCTGAGTCACTCTCTCAACCTACATGTTATTGCAATTAGCACAGAAATATGGATGCTGCTGCCAGAAAGAGCCCAGCTGGACTTCCCTACGTGTTTCAGCCAGAAAAGGCTGGTAGTTAGAAAAAGGATCTGATTTATGTTGGAAATCAAATTTTTTGTGGAGTCACTAAAGAAAAGTAATGCCAACCCTTTCCCTCTTTCCACCCCCCACTGTGCTTTCTGGGAAGTTAAGAGCAATAAAACATTTTAAAGCTGTCCTCAGACACCCTCATTTGCCTCGCAAAGCTTTTATTGGTAAGTATCTGCTGGCTGATACGATAGTTTTGCCGGCTGAGTTCAGTGTACCATAGTAGACTGAACAGCGTCTTGCATATATGATATATCACCTTGATACTAGTCAGCCTGTCTCATAAGCTGAAGTGTTTTACTGGTTGATTTCATAGTTCATTAAAAGACTTGCATTTCCTTCCAACAGCTGAGTGGCAAATGAAAATACCACTGGGTTGCAGAGACTGCTACTAAGTAATTCTAGCCTAACTGGCCATGCCTCTAGTAAGTGGTAAAATCATTAACTGTGACAGCACTGTTATTAATAATGTCCCATTCATCTCATCTCTGTTAGCCTCCCTGACTTCATCTGCTTTTTTATATGCATGTTTTTTGACGCTATTTTAAATTATTCCCAAAAAAAGAAAAGGGAAGGAATTTTATTTATTTCCTTATAAAAAGCTCTGATGCTCTGTCTTCAAACAATTATGTCCTCACAGTTTAGACAGAAAATAAAACTGAATTATTCGCTTATTTCCAAAAAGCATTCTTATGCAAGGCTTGATTTCCCTTGATTAACATAGCAATTTACCACACATTTCAAAACGTTGCTAGTATTTTTAGCTTGAAATAGATTTAGATACCTTAGAATACAGTAAGGAATTCTATCAACACTGTTCAGACTTCAAATGCTATTTAATTTTAGCAGCTACAATGAGATTTCATTTTAAATACATTTGGATAATAACTAATTTAATCAATGAAATTACATAGTGTTAAAGCTACATTTACTTTTTCTTTTTTTTCCTCAGCACTTCCTTGGCTAACCCATTTTTAAATACATTTTTCTCTATGTGTGTGATTAAGAGTGATAAGAATCTTGTCTTATGTGAGTCTTAAGAGGTAAATGTCCTTTCCTCCTTTTAACTGGAAGTGTTTAGGGGCAAACTCAAATGGTGTAGGCAACATGTTGGCTTCATGATGTTAACCAAAAGCAGTCCATGCAAAAAAACAAAACCAAAAAACAACTAAACAAAAACCCCCACCCACTGAAAATACAAGTGATAATCTGAAGTAGGCCTTTAGTTTTGTTTTTGGGTAAGAATAAGGGAGTTTTGGTTTTAGTTTTTGTTTCCTTCCTTGCAAAAAAGTCTCCTAAAATGGCTTCCAGAGATCATAAAAGTGTTGCTGGTATAAAATCATAGAACTAAATACCAGAATTTTTTTCTTTGTTTCTGTCAATTCTACTTCTCCATATAGTATTTATAAAAGATTAAGTGAGAGCATGGTTGTTTGCCAGGGACTGTTGCTGTTGCAATGTAAGTCTGCAACATGCTAACAGTTTTGGAAGTTTCTTCTGCAAATATGAACCATCTCTGTGCCCATTTTCAAGAATGAGCCTTTAACCGTCCCTGGAGGTTGTGCTGAGTACACAAGTTATAAGGCTTTGAGTCCAGTGACGTTTGGATTTTTTTTACATACTCTTGGGGAAGTAGTTTGTTATGTCCTAGGTTTACCATTTCTGAAGTTCTCCCTTTCACACCAAACAAACAAAAAAAAATTGGTAAAAGCAGGTAAGCACGAACTGAAGAAAATGGTGCCAGTGAGTTAGAACATAACAAGAACAGAAAAAGCAGCAGCAATCCCTCTGCCCTGTCCCCCCCCAAAAAAGAAAACAAACCAAACACAACCAACCTTCTAACCGAACAGAAACCCACTCAACAAGTAGAAGCTAGGGCAAGTCAAATGTTTATTATGAGGTTTAAAAGGAGCAAAAGAAAAAAGTAGACATGTCTGAAGTCTTATTTCCCTTTTTTGGGGGAGAGTATAGAAACATTTCTGTATTACAAATATACACACAAATTTGTGTGTATATAATATACATTTATATAATGTACATTATATGTATATAATATGTATATATTATAATATAAATTAAAAAATGAAACAAAATAATGACTTTGTCCTTTGGTCTTAGTTGGTCGCTGGCTTTCAGCGGCACCAGTCCTTTCAATGTGCACGTGACTGCTGTACAAACGAGTTACCCCGCTCATCTGGCAGGTAGGTAGATTTGGCACAGATAGGGACTGGGTGGTTTTTAGGACCGTGTACAATAGTGCTTCACTTGTCTTTGAGGTATATCTGCAGGAGCACGGGCAGCAGTAATGATCAGGAGCTAAAACAAGCCACTTGATCTCTTTCTTTGCTCCCTTAGCATTGGTTTGTTTAATAATTGCTACTCTGCAAACTTTCATGGGTGCGAAAAGGTGAGATTGACACAGCAGTGCTGATTATTTCTGGGTACTAGGTTTTGAAATTGAGCCCGTTAGAGAGCTGGAAATAAGGAAGGAAACAGCAGATATCATTTATCACAGTAATTTATCTTTTTAGGGAAACGTTTGATGATTGCCTATACAACAGGTTGATCTCTGAATAGTGTATCAGATTTTCTGGGGAAAATGCAGTAACGACCAATGAAATAACTTCTGCAGGGATTAAAAATTGGTTTAAGATAGGAGTGGAAGCACATCTCCTAAATGGCTGTATGTAAAAGTAGGGATAAGGCACTGAAACATGTATATTGCCATAGAAGAGTTTATTATATTAACAGTAGGGTAACTTCAGCCTTATTTTTTGTCCATCTTCACAGTGTTATGAAGAGATTGTGTGAAGAATAGCTCCACTAAGTGTGTTAAGGCTGGGTACAGAAGTGTGCGTTTAGTTCCTGTAGCACTTTTAAGATGAAGCGGTAGTTCATAAAGTTCAAGATCTATCGTGGCAGGGATGGCCTCTGGGTGCTTGTGTTAGTAGCAAGACCATGGTGCTCTGAGATCTGAAGGAGAAGCCAGAAGGAAGCCAGCATCCAACCAGGACATCACAAGAGAAAATAGTGAACTGCTGTGACTTTCATTGCTTAGGAGAGAAAATAAGATAAATGGGGGTCTTGTAGAGATGGGAATCGTTCCATAAGTAACTGGTGGACATGCATAGCTACAATGGTAATAATGGTCAAATAGTTGGAAATTATGGGTAATGCATGGTTTCTTACACATTATTGGATAATCTTCTGTTTCTTCCTACTACTGCATGTAATGAACTTGATTTTTTTCATATTAGACATGAATATATGTTTTAAAAGTATCCAGAAACAGTACTGCCACTGGCATATTAAAAAATCTATGTAGAATCAGAGATTCTTCATGTTCATGTTTATCTTTCAGTGGTCTGTATTGAAATATGTAGATTTTGTGACAGAGTATGAAACATCTCATGGCACATTTGCGTAAACTGCAAGTGTCTTATGCAATTCCCGGTGGCTTCAGTGTATGCTGGGTCAGGCTCACAATGAATAAACTTGGAAAAAGATCTATAAAAAAAACCAACAGTCAAACACATCTCTGTGCTTTTTAAAAAGAAAAAAAAATAAAAAAGCTTTTTCTATGTATTTCTGAATTAATTTTCTTGTTTCAATCTCCCTTAGGATTTTTCTGTGTTTTTTTACCTTCAGTATTAAGCAGGCTTTACCATACATTTATTTTAGTAAACAAACCTCCAAGAATTGCTCCTTTGTCCTATTTTTATTATATAGTGTGCTACTCCTGCTTCAATTAATCTGATTTTATTACTACATTGAATGTTACAAATAGTAGGTTTTTATGGTGCCATCCTGATTCATTAAACCACATCTCATAGTTCCCTGTCAATACAGAAAACTTAAAGCTGTTCCGGGGGTTATTCTGTCTTTTCACATGCTCTTAAAATAGTCTGTCTGCACTTAAGAGGCTTCCTTCTAGAGCTCAGCCTGAGCTACCTGCCTAGGAGATAAAGTTCATTTCCTTAGGCTCAAAGTCAGCTTCTGATAGACCGTAGCCAGACCTCATTTCTTATAATTTTTTCAACTTAATTTTTCCTAATGTTTCTCCATATCATGATTTTTCTCATTAACTCCTCTCCTAATGGTACCACCACCTGAGGTGTTTCGACACTTCATTTCTACTTGGGCTGTATATTCTGGTCCAGTGATGCAAGTTGATTCCCATTCATCACTAGCACAGTATTATGCCTTCCTGAATAAATCCCCTACTTTCTTAATGTACCAAATTACTGAAACTAATTTTGGCCGCCTCTTCACATTTCTTAAACTGATCAGTGACTCTTGAAACCTCTCCTTAGCTTTTCAAAGCAGCAGACCTTGCTGCCTACCTCTTGTTTTTTCAATACAGGCAAACAACTGAAAGAGAACAACCCAGGTGGCTAAACATCAGAAGAATACACAACATGGTATCTAAGCCCCCAGCAGAGTCTGGGCAGGTAGGATGTGTGATTAATGGGAGACACTTCAAGAGTAGCAGCTGGAGAACACACAGGATACTTTGAAGCACTAGATGCCTGTTTTTAGGCTCCCAAATCACTACCCAGAATTACTGCTCTAAAAAATTTTTATTGCAGTTAGAAAGTACTCAGTTCAAAATATACACTGATTTTAACTCAGTGATTTTAAAGAAATTAAATCATTAATCAAAATAATTTGTAGTTGCAATTCCTTTTCTAATTGCCATGCATAAACTTGCCAAAATGTGTATCTGTATGTGGTCAGGTCTTCTGCAAATCACAAGAAATATTTGAATAAATATGGTGAAAGGGAAGAAATTAAGGCACAGGGTGTCTGCAAAGACCCAGTTTGTTTGAACAGACTTGAAAAAATAACTTTTAAAAGCAGTAATTGTTTCTGAATATGCTGTGGTCCTGCACTGGAGGGGGAAAAATGGTTGTTAAAATACACACATGCACAGCTTAAACCTTACTTTTTTTCCTCTTTACACTTCCTTCAGCCTGAGGAGTAAAATGCACTGAACCATTTATAGAGATTTTCATTTTCTGGTCTTTGTACTGCTGGACTATTTTAATTTACTGAGAGTACCAGAATATATCCACTTGAAAATTTCAGGTTTGATTTTCTTAAAATTGTGACAGCATTTTTTTTGTAGATACCAAGCTTTTGGAGGATCTTTTTTTTTTTACCCTTACAGAAGATGCTCATCTTGAAGGGGGAGGGGGGAGGAATGGATATCCACTTGTATTAATGTTGGAAATAAAGCAAGACTGAAGTATAATTTTCTTTCACTGAAGCACTGAAAACGAGAAGGGGTGCTTAAAAAGTGCTAATGAAGGACTCAATTATGAAGAAGCTGCAGAACTTGAAGAGCACCCAGGAAATTGCCACTTACTCATATTGTGGTGAAACACATTCGATCCTATTGGGTAAAAATTTTTTCATGAGCCAAAGATGACATTATTTCAGCTACTGCATAATCTTGACTCCCACACACAGCTGCACTGGTATTTGGGCTGGAGCATGCAGGAATAAGCATCACTGTAGCAAATATCTCCTCTTTACACCAGGTTCTGCCCTTCCCTTTTCTAATCATTTTGGGTATCTCGGGAATACAAGGAAAATAAGGAGGAAAAGGCTCCTTGAAGAGTCTGATGCACAGTGCTTTCCTTGCTCAAGACTTTGAGAGTGCTGTCTACCCTATGTTTTGTTTCATCTGCTCTGCTCAATGGAGAGATTACACAAAAAAAGTGAAGTGTTATGCTGCTTTTAATAAGTTCTGTGTCAGTGAAGTGACATTTCTTTGTTGGAAAAAGCCCAGTAACAATAGCAATTAGCTGATGCCTCTATACTAAGTGTTTTCACATCCTAGTTTGAAATAAAACAGCACTTTAAAAGGATAGAGCAACTAAATGATAACTCTAGGTGTATTCAAGGCGTAGTCTTAATGGGAGCAGAGCTCTTGTTCTTTGTTTTTACTATGGTTCCAGGCGAAGACATTTGGCTAATTGAACAAATGTGATGTTACCTCACCTTGTCCCATGTAGGAAATAGATGACGAGCTGCTTGCTGGTGGCTCTATCATAATGTCAAAGATCAGCCCTCAAAAGAAAGAAACATCTAAATTATTAAATGCCTGATCAGCAACACAGTTGAGAATTTCTTTGTGTCATGAATGATGGCAGGTTGTTGGGGAAATGGGAATAACTTAACCAACTGCTTAGGTGTGTTGAAAGATGAAAACTTTTTACATATTTTTGGTGGCTAAGAGCTGAGCTGGGTTTGCAAATGGTTGCTGAGATGGAAACCACAGCAATACTTTTAAAACGAAACGGACAACTTAGGCAACAGTGCCACCATTTCTGCTTAACCTTTATTTCAGGCTGGGTCCTTTGCCAACCATATGCCTTTCAGGACCAGCAATGGGTACTTGCAATGGCTGAGCCCGTCTTCCTTTATTCTGGATAATAAAACAACACCTGGAAAGGCAAGTTGAAAATCATAGGCCAGAGAAAAGCTGTATTCGATTGGGAGTTAAAGTAAGATTCAGTCTATGATTTGGAGAGATGGGGGGCTGTTCTGCTTGGCAGGATGATTTTCTTGCCTGTCATTAGGCTGTAATAAGTTGTGAAATGGAGTCTATGGCTCTGAAACTCTCAAAACTGTCTGTGACAAGCTCATTAGAATTGATTGCTACTCCATAGAGCTTGCCTGTTCTCCTGAGAATCTGCTCATCTGGAAAGCCTCGTGCTGTGAGGGGCGGGGGGGGAAACAGCTGTTACAACAAGGATCTCTTTATTCCGAAACTTTGTCTGCTGTTGGTCCCTCTTCATCTGTTTGTTTCCTGGTTCTTGGCATGTATGCTAGCACTGGCCAGCCGGAATAGGCAAAAGTTTTTCAGTCACTGAATCATAGGAGTCAGGGTACCTGGCTACTGTAGGTAGCATCAAATTCACATGACACCTGCTTTGACACTTGGAGTGTAGGCAGTGTGCAACCATTGGTGACTTATTCACCAAATACTAAAGGATCTATTATTCAGCAATTGATCTCTTGAGGTTCTTGTGCTAAACAGGAGCAATGATGAACAGTCATGCCACTGAACACTTAGAGAAGACAGATAAAATTCTCAAGTCTCAGAGTGGTCTAGATTTCCCGGGACAATCTGCAAGAGTAACAACTGGTGGAAGCCTGGAATCAAAAGGCATGTAATAATCTTTGACTAGCAAAATATCAAATATGAGGCTTTAAAGTATTAGCTGTCTTCAGGATTTCAGATTACATGTTACTGTTACACAGCAGTCCTATGGTATCAGAAGCCAGTTTTTCCTGAATTGTCATTGTTGTAGTTAGAATAACTACCAAAGCAGTAGTCTTCCTCATTCTTTTATGAAGTGTTGTACCAATCTGATAGTTGCATGGAAAGTATGTACACAGCGCTGATCTTTACCACTCAGATGTGCAATAGAGAAAATGAGATATTATTGACTTGACTAGTCCAAGACACTGCTTCTCTTTTCTCACCCCTTTACAGGTCCCCATCCCTTTACAGCGCTTGAAATGGCATAGCTTTCCATCAGCATAATTCTGCTGTGTTCCTAGCTCTGAATGCTGCCTTAACAATGGAGAGCAACTCATCTAACTCAGCTAGTTATCTAGACAGGCTTTATACTTAGTGGAGAGAAACAAGCACTTTGAGGAAGTAGTTTGCTCCATCCGACAATGTAAATGCCTGCTTTTGGTGTGAGTTGTCTGACTTCATGGAAATGCACATTTCCTTCTGTTGACTACAAGTAGAGTCTGGACAATCGGCTCAGGTATCTGAATTGTTTAAATCTATATGTGGGCAGATGAAATGCACCAAACTGACAAAGGGGAGGTAAGATTATAGCTTGTATTTGGATATGAAAACAAACCATTTCTCAGACTTTCTCAGATCCTAAAGCATTTCCCTGCTGGTTAGGAGGCTTGAATAAAATTTATTCTCCATGTAGCAACCTAGTGTTTTGCGTGACAGAAATTTCCTTTGGTATCTATTGTGATATGGACATCACTAGGTTAAGTTTCAGCTGTTTCGTTTTTTTATGCTACAAATAAAATTATGCTGTGCACACTCACAAGAGAAAATGTCACTTTCTTGTCCAAACTATCAGAATTTTCTCTTCTAGAAAAAAAGTACTTCACCTCTTTTGTTGCTTAAATATAGGAACCACTTTCCTTTTACCTGGGCTAGCAAGATAAAAAAAAAATCTCTAGTTTCCCTTGCTTATATCTCTGGTCCTTTTACAAGCAAGCCTTTTACAAGTGTAACAACAGTAAAATAAATGCTTTACATTGCCTATTAGTAAAATGGGGAAGCAAAACTATACCCTATAGTATTTAGTATCATCAAATCCGTTTCTTCTCTATTTCAAAGTAATATTTTTTTAACTGCTAATGAAAGTATTATAAAGATTGGCTTCTGAAGGGGAAAAAAGCTTTCATTTTTCTTTTCTCATTCTCTCTGCCATCCGGTTATGCTTCAGAAACACAACTATTTTGCTCTCCAAGACTAAATTCATTTGATGCACTATCAAAGTGCATTCAAATTATCAAAGTCTTATTCTTGCCATAGAATATGGTATTTAAGTGAGAACACTGATCTGCTGGCATTTCATGGATAGCTTGCAAATATCAAGCTAAGAAACTGCAGATGAAATTACTCATAGTTTCTGCTTGTAGGTGATTATCTGTTTTCCCCTCCTATCATGTATTAAAATATTATTTCCCTGTAGGTTGATTGTTTTGCCTCTTACCATCTAGTCAAAAGCTTCAATTTGTTATTCTCTATAGTGATTACTTAAAATGGGGGCACTGAAGCTTTTACAGCTGAAGAGCTACTTTAATATCAAATACAGTTAGAGAAAGCCACAAAAGCCTTGCATACAATAGAGATTCACAAAGGAATGCAAATGTATTTATTAGTGGATTTTAATGAGAACTGTTATGGTAAATGAAGATCAGATTATCAAATGAGATTTCTTTTTTTTTCCAAAGTTGTACTATCACAGAAATATAGTACATGCCACTCATACTACCCCCTAGTTCTAGTGAACCTCTATGACAAAGTCTGGATAAAAGAGAAAAAGAGTTAGAGTATGTATGTATGTGAGAACAATGAGGTTCTTCACTTCTTGTGTTATTCTGAAATCTTCATGATTGTCTACCCCTCAAGTTTTCTGTGCTGTGAAGAAGTATTCCTCAGCAACTAGTGTGCTACTACTTGCTAATGTAATGCCCTCCCAATATCACGTGATACTTCAGCTTGTCTCCAGTACTGTCTGAATGGTACGATGCTTTTGTTCTATGTAAATGAACAACTTGCATGACTTCAGTGTCCTTCACAGTTTGAGTGTGAGAAACAAAATCCATTACTAAAGAGGGCAGGTCAATAAAAAGAGCAGACTGAGTAAAAGAAAAATGCAGAAGTTAGTAACTAATAAGAACTAGTATCTTTCAAAAGCAGTTAAACACCTACCAAGGTTTGGTATTTCTGAGTATATTGGAACTTCAAAGATTGTCACTTGGAAAACAGTCAAGAATTAGTGTTTTTGTGTCAATGACTAATGTCTCTGGGCATGTCTCTCTGAACCTCTTGGTAGTTTTGGTTAGTTGGGATGTGAGTCCCAATCAATGATATTTTTTACCTCTTTTTGTCAGAGTGGCTTACTGTCCATTGAAGGTTGTTTGTATCCCTTAACAAAAAGGCTACTGTCTTGTCAAGTGATATCAGCTACTCAAGAGTAACTAATAATAGGAAAAAAATATCCTTTTTTCACATTTTTTCTGCCTAGACATTTGCTACAAAACAAAGAAAAGAGACTATGAAGTACAAATTGATGGCTGGAGGTCTTGCAAGGTCAGCATGAAAAGCCTGAGGTGTGATTAGCACAAGGATCCTTTGTGTGAAGAATAAAGATCAAATACTAAGTCTGAATTTTGGGTGACAAAGATCAAGACATTGCACAGATGAAGAGGGATAAGAACAGAAAGGCATATTTTCTGTTGCAGCATTTAGTAAATGATTGAGTGCTTACAATCCACCAAACTTGCTTAAAATAGGCAGTATCACTTTTCCAGTTCTGAAAAAGGGAATGGTGCTGTTAGTACACAACTCAAAAGCTGAGTCGTCAACAGTTGGAAGATTTCAAAGGAAAGCAATGGTGTCTGGCAAATATTTGGATTAGGGGGACCATTGGTGCCTTAATCTGTGAGTGCTTACTGCAGAAAAGGCTCCCAAGAGCTCTTCTTGTGTGTGTAAAATAGCTGAAAATACTTCTATTTCTATTTCATGCTGCCCAGGCAAAATAGAGAAATAGGAGTTTTACCAGGTTTGAGTTATAATTTCCATGTTTATAGATTAAACTCAATTATTAGGTATTTATAACATCTACAGTAATTAATTTTGTCTGCCTAGTGTTGTAAAATATTCACACTTGACATGTTTAACATCTTTTCCTTATGACTAATTAGCAAAGCGACAATATTCACTTATTTCAGTTTTATGCAGGCAAGTGGCATTATGGTAAAATGGTCATTTATCATTAATATGTCTAGTTGAGGAGGCTGTTTCTTAATTTTATAAACCTTTCAAATTACATATGACATTATATTAATAACATGTTACACTGGTATTTTGTGCAGTTAGGCATCCCAGTTTGCAGCCCGTATTCCGCTTGATCCTTGGCACTCACTGAATGACTGCTGTTCCTGCTGGAACTAATTTGGAGGGCTGAAGGGATCAGGATCTCTGCCATCACTTGTTTTACGATGTTCAAGGAAAAATAAGTGAATAAAAATGTGCTCTGAGGGTTTTCAATACAGACCTCTATGAAAATGACTGGTTCCTTGCTTTTATGAAACTTCAGAAGTCTTTCTTTGTCTACTAGAGTTCCTTAACTGCAATGTACATCTAGGCCAATAGTAGGAAACTTTTGGACTGTGGCCTGTAATTTAATTTGTGGGCTTTTTTGAAGCTTTGGTTGGGGGTTTTCTCACTTTCTTATATAGCAAATACTATAGAGTATTTGTTAAAGCCTTTGAGAAAAAGTTTTGACTTCCAGTAAGAAAAAGGATTTCTACTTTTAAGTGATTTGTTTTTCGGTGCTTTGTGTGCTTCCATTTTGTTTTTTAATTTTCTCTTTCAAGTTCTGAGGCAGCTGAGCAGCCTTCAGAAACTGCATATATCCTACTGAGCAGCTATATTTGCTTTTAAATTCAAATAGTTTCTTGGGGTTTGCTTTTTTTCCCCCTAGGTTGTGACATTCATATTTATATTCTGCCATCTTTAGAAAAGCTTCTGTTGGCCTTCAGTTTGGCCCCAGTGTACACAGGCAACCTCTTTAGCATTTGAGAGGGACAGCCTTGGGATATCTGAGACCACCTCTTTAGGATATGGTGTTCTTCCATATCTGCCTTTTCCTCTATAGACGCCCCTTCAGGAAACTTCTTATATCCATAATTAGCTAAGTAATGACAGAGTGGAGTCAAAAAGTAACAGACTTGTTTCCCCATGCCGTACAAAATGAAAATACTCTTTCAGCACTTAGGGACAGATTTTGTGCCTACACATATTAAATAGCAAGGCACTGGCCCTGTGGGCTTTGTTCAACAGAAAGCCAGGGTTGGTTCATGATGGTGGTTGGTAGTGGTGAGATACGGAATTGTGGGATATACACTGTAGTGCTAATGATTTATTGCAAGCTTGTCAGAAAGATTAAATAATATTGGCAACAAAATTCATTCTTTGGGTTGTGTCTGAACACTTATGAAATGAATCAATTTCCACTTTTTCTTATCATACATGTTTGCCCTTGTCAGAACAATCACTGCAAACCCCAGGCATAAGAGTTTAATTCTTTACTGATAGAAAACAGGGATGGTAGCCTAGTAACCTTTGTCTTGTTCAGAAGCTTAAAAATGAGGCTAAGTGGTTCTTTCATGGTGGTAGTGATTATAGTGTTTCAGCTTATTCTTTATAAATTACATTTAACTCACTTTTTAAAAAAATCAGAATTGATATAATGCAGTTCTCAAAAGGACTAAATCAAGATCAGGGTTACTATAGCTAAATCCTTCCTCTTTTTGCTTGCTCCCTCTGCCCACCCTCAGTATTTAAGTAGTATACAAAATTAACATGTTAGTATTGTCAAGAAAATACAGTGTGTGACTACGTTCTGTCTGTCCATCTCATTGCAAATGCGATAGATGACAAAATCCAGACAGCGAGTACTCTCATTTCTATAGATATCTAGATCCAGACAAAGAACTTGTACAAGTAATTCAAGGTTTTCTTGGAACCTTTTGCAGAGCTTGGAGTCTTAGGCAAATCTCATTCAAGAGAACAGGATGACTTTAATGGATTTCAATAGCTACACAATCTTTCAGTATTACATTTTGGAAGCAGTATCTAGCTTTTATTGCTAATGAAATTTTCGATACAAAAGCTTAAACTACAGATTCTGGCTGTTCCTTATCTACCAAAAATGTTCTGTCAAAGATGGAGTCCTACAGTAAGGCAATGCTCTTATGAAACATTATTAGAAAAAATAAATGCATCTTAACATGCTTTTCTGAGAAAACATCTTTTTCTAGTGAAAGAGATTAAAATCTTCCAACAGTCACCTACACCTACCCGTTTTGTTGCGTCATGTTGGAAGAGCTGCTGAGACACACGAAGGGAGCATGAGAATAGAAAAACTCATTTGAATACTTGAGTTTGGTTTTTTTCCACTTTGCCCATTGCTTGTTAGACATCAGATTTTTCTTTTTAAAGACTAAATATTTTTTCTTATTTACATTACTAAATGACTGAACATCATCTAGTGATGCATTAATAGTATATAGAGGAGGATTTATCTGTTAATGTAGAGCAACTCACTATTTTTGTTCTGGAGTTGGTGCCTGTTTTATGAGTGAAGACCTACAAGTAGAGATCATAAGTTACTTGCAAACAGATAAATAGAAGAATGACTTCATAAATTTAAGAAAATATTTTTTTTGAGGTATGTTTTGACCACTCATGCACTATCTTATTTAGAAATGCTGAAAGGTTACCCTTCCTCTCCCCCTGCCCTGATATGTTATTTACATTAGAAATGTTACTTTTGCAGTGTGGAAAGCACTATAAGATTAATAGATTTTCGTTACAGTGTAATTCTAACAGTGATTAGAGAATTCTAAGGAAACTTTATAGCATGGTCAAAATAATAATTCTAATTTATATGCATGCTTATAAACTTACTGGGAAAAGTCTCTGCTCATAGGTAAATACTTGGTTTTTTAGACTTGAATGAATAATAGAAGCTGCAGTGAGAGTGAATAAAATTAAACAAAGACATTCACTAAGATATTGAAGATAGGGAGCAAAAGTAATTCATCTACTGCAGGTCATAAAGACGATAACCATATGTAGAGAGCAGTAACAATGCTAAGACCAGTAACCTGATTTTACTTCTGAGACAAGTAGTGCCATAAAACCTAGCAGAGCATAAGTGCATGGACATTAAAAGTATTCAGTTTAAAGCAGTGTGATGTTTCACTTATGGAGAGTATAAACCCTTAAGAATCTACTTGCCCTCATCTTCTGCAAGAGCAAGACTGTGAACTATTGATGAAACAATGTTTTGGTAACATAATCCGAAGTTGAGCTATGGTAATGTGAATTACTACAAGATGAGGCTAGTGATGTAACCGTAGTTCTACAACACAGAGACTCAAATTTATCTTCTATGTATTATACAAGGCTAGTAAATTTTCCAGTAACTTTAGATTTTACTGATTTTTATCCTTATTTTTCTTATTTGTTTAATGATAGCCCAGCCAATAGTAAAGGAAATAGATGATGGCTATTAGGTAAGCTGTCTGCCCTTAAAAAAAAACCACAGCCCCCCCCCCCAACCCAACAAAAAAACCCACAACACCAAACAAAAACCACCACATTAAAACCACAAACAACCAACACTAAAAATTTTAGGTTTCATTCTTTACTAGAAACTATTATCTTATAGTTCTTCAATGAAAATTAGATATCTAACTTCACTGTAGATTTAATGTCATCCTAGGCATTAAAAGTACTTTTGGAATACAATAAGACCAAGTATAAAATCTGAATAAGTGAAGCAGCAGCCTTACTTTCCAGATCCTTCAGAGCTCTGAGTCCAAAACAAGCAAATAGCTGGGAAACATGTACACTTGAAGGTGTCTTGGTGAGGCTTGATTTATTTTTTTGTTAATATATGTTTAATGATTATGCGATACTGGGTAAGTATCTGTGAATTTACCAATTTTTTAGGAAAGGGGGATAATAGCCATGATTACTATGCTTTGTGTAATTGTAAATCTGCTTGGGTCTAGGAAAAGAGAATATAAAGTGGTTCTTTATGGGAGGTGCTGCTTCTAAGTATATGAGATTATTTTTAAGAAGGAATAATTTAAATATTTATTAATTCATCATAAAATAAACAAAGGAAGTTATTTGTCAAAGGCATTGAAGATTTTTTTTTCCCCTCATGTTTGAATCCTATTCAGAAGGGGTGATGCTCATTAGATTTATGGAAGCTCTAAAATATTGAGATTTTACTTCCACATTGTATATGTAGCGGAACTATAGGTTTTATGTTTTACTAATACATTGAATCTACTTGACTCAATGGAAATACAGCAATGACTTCCAGGCCATTAAGTAAAGAATACTAAATGTATAACAAATATACGCTATTCTGTCTTCACTTTCCAAGAAGATCATTTCTGAGTGGCATCACCTTGACTGTCCTACAAGCATAGCTGCTGTCAGTCTTTGGCGTCTGTGCATTCGTAATATTCAGGTGAAAATGGACAACTAAACACTTCTTTAAAGATCTACATTAAGTTAATTCTGCACTTCAGTAGATGTGATAAAGGAGGCTTGTATGCATATATGGAACAGCTGCTGAGGTGGCCTTTTTGGGTATTAATGCAGATAGTCAATTTTAAGTATGAGTAATCTAGCGAAGGTGTAGGACTCCTGACTGGATTCAGAGGTCTGCATACTGTATGAGGTGACAGGGCTGCTGTGATCAGAAATAGTAACAGGTCATTTCAGAGGTTTTAAAATCTGAAATGGAGAATATTTAATTCCACTTGGCAAATTTCTATAGACTCATGTGTTGAAAGGATCTTTGTAAGGGGAAAATGTCAATAGTAATAGCTGTATCAGCAACACAGGTGTAACTGTGCCTGTAGGGGAATCCTCTCTGAAACACTGAGCTAACACTTGACTGTACTTTAATCAATGGGAATATTTCCACTGGCTTCAATGGTTTCTGAATGTAGCCCTCTATATCTGCCTTAAACTCTGCATTGGAATGGTTTCCAGTTCTTCTAATTATCTTAACTTCATTTCAGAAGGACTGTTTACCTTGGACCTTATGAACTAATGGTTTTGTTATGGATCAAATTAACATTTCTTGTCATATAGCTAAATACCTGAAAAAAGAAAAGTTCTTTTAGGATTAATAAAATCAAGCATCCATCTAACCTACCTTATGGGCAGTAGGCACCTATCCTCAGGCACATGCAGCTCTTACAACCTTTCCAATCCTTAGTTATTTCCCTTTGTGTGAGTATGGTATATTGAAGCAACATGGCTTAGTATTTCTCAGCTTACAGATGTAGGTGCCACTTAGAAATTTACATTTAAATATCGAAAACCTTACACAGCTTCTCTCATTTGAAGTTCAGCTGTGTAGTCACCAGATCCGTATGGATTCTTACTAGGAACACTGATAGTACTTCTTGATGTAGAGTAAGTTCTTTTTGCTTTGCGTTCAGAAAATGTAGTGGGGTGAAAAGGCAGAGGAACTAAATGTCTAAGAAGCCATTTGTGCATGTTAGCAGTTCATACAGAAAACATCTATGGTCATTTTCTCAGACACTTTTGTTGCAGGGTCCCTTGGCTTATTGCATCACATGAAGCTTGTTCCACCCCATGGTCAGGGCTGGGTGACAGTGCTGCTGACACCCTGGCAAAGCACTTTTGTAGTCCCCTTGCCTTCACCTCCAGGTATTGTTACAATTAGGATCTGTCCCTCTGTCTGTTGGGTGAAAGAAAGAGCAGAAAGATTTTGCCTCTCCTTGCAACATTTTAATCTCTTAAAGGCAAAATACAGAGGTGGTTTTCCCCTTTTTTCTTTCTGCTCAGAATGTGCTATGTCTAAAACAGGCAAATAATATCTGTGTATCATTAATCGTTAATAGGCTAGTAGCAAAACACAGGATCAACGTAATCCTTTTGGACATTGATGAGTGCTCACTGCCACTTTAAATACTGGCGTAAAAGGCATCATTGCTACCCAGTATGGATTTAACATAGTAGATGAGTTTGAGTTACTGTATGTATTTTGCACTCCATACCCTGTTATCAATAACAGTCCTCAGGCCTCACAAAGGGCAACGTGAGCAGGAAAGGAATAATTGCCATTCTGCATGGAGCCAGTTTATTGATGAGGTGGACAGAAGTAATATTTTTAGCCTGCTGGGTGTCCATCTGTAAGCAGTTTCCTGGAGCTGCCACTTCTCCTTTCTCTGGAAACTGTTATGGCTTTGTCTGCCCAAGGAAAATAATGAGATCCATCTATCAAACAGAGAACAAACAATAAACTCTATACCTTCCAATTAATTTGTTTTTCACCTCTGTTTACCAATGTGCATGCAGTTAACTATCCATCATATTATATGCATGTAAAGCAGCACATTTTTCACAAAGGTTGAATCTACTAACCCTTTTGCTAGCAAAATATATCTGCATGCCCTCCAGCTAAACAGGAGACTTGAAAAAAAAAATCAATCCTTTTGAAGTGCCAGAACCTAACAACATAGTGTGCTGTAAAATCATACTGTCCAATCTTAAGTCTGTGTTCTCTGTTATGTTAATAACTTATACTCCATAAAAAAAGTGCTTTCACAGAAAAAAAATGCATTTCAGTCTGGCCTGAAATCTGCAGTAATGAGTCATTTCAGGATGTAGTATGCTGTATTAAATGTAGAGATCCCCCAGAAAATGTGTTGAGCTGGTACTTGAAGCTGGAGTGGGTTCTCACCACATTATGATAGTTTGCCGCTTTGTCCCAGCTCTGCTTCCCTCCTAGGTGTTTTTCCACTGTTCTTGCACAGGGATTTTTGAAGAATATGGGAATGGCCATACCAGATGCTGACCAAGTTATATAGTCCTTTTAGCCACTGATATGGTAATGCGAGAGCTTAGGTGTTGGTTGTGGTTTGGTTTTTTTTCCACAACACTGATCTGTTATGGGGATTTGCTCTTGTGTCTACAGTCTTGCCATTAGCATAATTAAGCAGCACTTGAATCCAGGTATTATTCATCTACTTAAACAGGTCTGCATGCTATTTCCATGCATAAAACATGCAAATTCAATTTTTCAGGACACAGATGGCATATGAAAAAAAACTAAGAAGCCAACTAGACAGAAACATTAAAAATCTGGCTCTGTACCAACACACACACAAGTTGATCCTAATATTTCATTAGTTTTTAGTGTATAAAAGACCTAAACAGTGAAGAAGATTCAAAACAGTATAGTCAGGCATTTCCCCAGACATACTCTGGGAAGCCTAGTGCTGGAAAAGGAGTGATGTTTTAGATCTTGGGATCCTGTCTGGCTGACTATGAGTAATGTTGTATGAATAGCTAAAGCACTGTATCATTGCCATTAACTCCTCTGAAATATAGTAAAATTCCACTGGGGAGGAGCTTGCTTGCTTTTTAAGAAGGAGAGAAATCTCTGTTGTGAAAGGAAAAGGTTAAAAGTCTTCACAACTGAAGTGTGACGAAAAGAAAACAAGACGAGAAAAAGATAAAGCCAAGAAGAAAATGTCTTCCTATGTATTTCTCTCTAAATCAAATCAATTTCTAGCTGCCCTAAGTTAAACAATTGCTAGATGACATTTTATGCAGATGAATCAACATGTTCCCAATTATAGTTGTGTATATAATATCCAACATGCAGTCAGCATTTTAACTAGTATTTTTTAGCAAGCTGCTCTGAGCTCACCCACAAACATGTCATAGAGAGAAGTCTGTACATTCTGAGTAAGTGTGAATTAGAGAGGCAGATGTATAACCTGGGAAGACTTCCAGATTCATCTTTCTTAAAAATGGATGTGTTCAGCATTGGCTACACTGATCAGGATTGTTCTTTGCGCCACAAGCCATCATCAGCACACGATGATGATTCAGAAATAAGCCCAGGCTCACTAACAGATCGTGTGTTTGATTGGTCCTGGCCTCAGCCACAATAATTGAGTCTTAAAGGAAGGAATGTCTGATCTGGTGCTCTCCTGTTATTTCTGTCTTGATATTGGGCGGCTAAATACTCAGCTAATATAAATTGGCACAGCTCCATTCAATTTAATGCTTAACTAATGGTCTACATTTAAAAAAAAAGCACAGCACACTTAGGTGCTTAATAAGAAATTCAGTACTGAAATTATGAAAAGTTCTCCTGCGTTTCCCTGCATTTTTGGCTTTTGTTCTGCCATCTGGTTGTACGGTTGTGGTTTTAATTTCTATGCTTTACTACTTATGCATTGTTCGTTGCTGCTACTCTACCTTTTTCTCTGAAGCAACAGCTACGTATATAAACCCGCTACACAATCCTGGACCCTAGTGTCTTTCATTTAGTCTGAATTTCAACACAATTCCTTTAAAAGCCATCCATACAATGCACTTTCCAGTAGGATCACACTTATTTCAGTAGGGCTGGAATTGTTTGATAATGTTAATATATACATTCCACTTCCTTACAATCTCATGTACATTGCAGTGTACCTGTACCACAGGGGATTTTAACATTCATTGCTGTTATTTTAGTAATATCTCCCTGCATAAAAGTTGCTAATAATGGAAAGTGCATGACTACTCTAGGTTGGCAAAAGGCTATTAAGCTCAACAAGGCTGCTGTTGGGTGTGTTTTCAAGTAATAGGTTTGGAGGTTCCAAGTACTCCTAATGTTTCAGTATCAAATGGGGGAAATCTACTGAATTTACTTGTACAAATTTTATTTAAAGTGTGAGTTCTCAAAATGAAGACTAGAAAGTAAATATTGATGAGACTCTTTTGCTCATATATGGAGTTACAGCTGAGTTAAGTAAATCTTATTGAAATCTTGTTCAAAAGAAAAGGATTTCAAGACCTGATTGTCAGCTGAAATAACTCTGAAGAACTTCACTGAAGGCTGCAGAAGATACATGAATTTGTACTTTCCTGGAGTATGGCCCACTCTTATAAAGACTTAGAATATGACATGGCGAAATTAGAAGAATTTGCTTTAAGATATTTCTGTAAGATCTGTTTCATATGATCAGACTCCTTAAAGCCAACGTGTTTAACAATCCGATTCTCTCACTATTTGTAGTTCATTGCAGACCATAGGCCATCAAGTAATGACAAGCAGTTTTTCCTGAGTTACTCTGAATGGACTTTGGTTGCCAAGATTTTAGAGGTTTTTTGGCACTTGATGAAATTTTACTTACGACGTTTTATATGCACTACTCAAGAGGCTGACTAAACTTGTATGCATCTGCTGTCAAGGTGCAAGATTGATAACACTAGATATATGTTGCCATGAAGGAAAGAATATTCAGCGTAAGTGTTGTTTTTTTAATTCAAGGTAATTTAAAGAGATACTGCGAAATAGGGCAGGAATGTTGTACTGCTGCCTAGAGACAGTATGTAAAAGCACAGTATTTGTGTGAGGGTTGTCTGAGGGGAGAAATGCATTAGTCTAAGTAACATAGGCTCATTTCTGCAAGATTATTATGGTAAAGGCTTTACAGAGATTTTTAACATGCATCATGTACTTTCCAAAAGAAGGCTTACTATGATAAACTGGAATAGCTTGGTGTCTCCAGGTACTGTAATATTATGCAGTGTTTTTTTCAAGTGCTTCAATATTTCATAATTGCATAATATGACTGATAAACTCCTGCAAATAATGTGAAAAAAAACCAGGTTTCTAAGCAGAACACAGACCCTTCAAGCTCTGCAGGAGGTAAGCTGCCTGGCCTCAGTCCACTAAAGCACTTAAGTACGTATGCAGCTTTAAACACCTAGCAGTCCCATCATCTCACTTTTTAGGTATCAAATCGCTTGCATCAGGGAGACTACTTGGGTACTTAAGTTTATTAGAATGCTTAAGTTCGTTGTTAGATTGGGATGTGTTTAAGGAACTAAGCCCCAAAAAAGTGCTTTCTTTAGGGAGAGAGTTCTGCACTGTGGGAGAGGATTGCGACCATGTCTTGGATCACTTTGTCTCCAGAATTAAGTAGAAACTTTGTGTGGATAGTACAGCAAGAAGTTCTGTGGAAAAAATAGATCAAAAATTGAGAAATGGATGTACCTGCTGGTTTTCTTTTTGTTTGATGGTTGTATGATTTTAATTAGTTGTTTTAAAGTATGCCTTAAAAATATGGCATGAATGATCCTTAAGCAATACCTATTCACTGCTGCTTGATTGATACTCTTCTAAACTAGAAGATTAGATATGCCCAGTGTGTGATGGACTATAAATTCTCAAGAGAGAGAGCCTTTGAATACTAAAAATGTGAAAAAGAGCAGAATTTGTTATGAAGAATATTCAGATCTGTTTCAGATAATATCATGGTATATTACCAAAAAATATAGTACAACCATCCTGAGTTACTGTTTCTTTCTTTCTTTTCAAGTTTGTTTCTTGGAAATAGAAAATATTAATCTGTTGGAGAAATCATTTCATTGAAAAAAAAAAAAATGTTCTTCTATGAAAATGGAACCTGATTCTCATCTCCTTTTTACTGATGCTAATTGCAATGTTTCACTTAAAGGGGGACTGTCAAGGGATGCTGGACAGCCATGGCCCACAGCATATTGGCAGGAAACGGAGGAAATCTGACAAAGAACAAAATAAATGGATAAAAGTTTTGGCCAGTGGAGAAAAGCTTTCAGCATTTTGTAAGAAGATGTAGATCTGGAGAAAGGTTGACTGTTAGGCGATGGGAACCAGGAGTTGAAGCATCCAATAAGATGGCACAAGGCAGGCATTGCAATAATTTCTGACAGGGAGAGCAGAAGTAAAACAATTCTGTACTTAGTTAAAAACACAAATGCAACACTTCCTGTGAGATCAGGTCCAGTTTCTGCAAATGTTGTCTGCAGATGTTAAAATAAATATTGCTTGGTTTATGTGCATAATATCTGTGTTCTTGAAAGAATTTAGAAATCAAATTTTTCCTCTGGACGTGTTAAACTTGCTGCCTTGATTAACAGAAGCCAATTCCCCAGCTATTCCTACCAGGACTTGGGCTCCTGCTATTTATCTCTTGAGGTAATTAGAGTTTCTCATGTTTACCTCTGAGACCTCAGACACATAAATGAATTTATTCTTGCAACATCCCTGTTGAGATCTGGTGATCCAGAGCTCAGCTTACCCCCAAATCATTGTACATGTTGATCTGCAGGAACCCTGGGAGACTAATCCTCCCTTCCTGCATAGAGGAACCATACTGCTTCTCTTGCCTGTCAGGTTTTATGCATGAGAAATAGGGCAAGTTTTACCCATAGGGTTTGGCTTTTTACTTTTCAGAAAATAAGATGAAAACTTCTTACTGAGCATATTTTAAAGTCATCCTTGTATCCTTTTTCTAAGGTATATTTTTCCTTTACAAAGCAAGTGGTAATAAAAATTTTGCTTTGAAAGGATGTTATAGATGTGAAATGGTGCCAATAATTTCAATGTTGTGTTACAGGGTTTTGAAAACTGAAATAAGATACTCAAAGCAATTAACAAACATCGGCTTTCCATTCTAGATGCTGAATGTGATTAGAAACTGTAAATGAATAAAGCTTCATTCCAGCTGTTCTGGGAGCAGGTTTTCATGCACCATAGTCATACTAAGCATAACTGTACTTCTATTTATTTGCACAGCCTTTCGAATACCATTTTGATTAATGGTCTGTTACAGTAAATGCAGATGCAGAGTTATAAATTATGGGGGTCTCTATGACAGAGAAGACTAAATCTATGATATATGATAAAAGTTGTAGAGATTCTGTTTGAATCAAAGTCTTTGGACAAAGTTCATATTAAGGTTCTATGTAGCAATAATGTTCCAAGATGCATTTGGTTCTTTGTTTCATGGAATAGACTGTTTTTATGTGCATAGACTGCAGCAGTAATTGCAATGGGAGCTAAAGTTTATTGCCTTCTAATTCTCCAGCGTAGTGTTTTCACTCATTTAAAAGTTGTGGGGTTCTTTACATCAGTTCCAAACCCTACTAAAGGAAAAAAAGTTCTCTGGCAATTTTTTTCCATGGTGAAAATTGTCTGGCTTTGTTGCCAGTACACTGAAGAAACTGTTTTTATTAGGCAAGTGTGAAATGTAACAGTTGTATTAAAAAAAAAAAAAAAAAATCATGGACAAGCTCTTGTCACTGCTTGAAACATTTCAGATTTTAGTGCTAATCTCATGGAAACCCGTTTCAGTTAATCACTAGTCACACCCTAGTGAAAGGTCATTGTAATTTTTTGTGGTGTTTTCTGTTGATTATGTGATACTTAAACTATGAAAAACTGTATTACTATTTAAAGTAGTGCTATCAATTTGGAGAGGGAAATTAAAGGTCTTCCAAAGAAATTTTCCCCATATACTCTTTATTCATGTTAATTGTGTAAAAGAGCTTTTGTCTGAATGTGCTTCTAGGGCTTTAATCATTCATCTACTTGCTCGGAAGCAGCAGTCTCTCACTTGATCATGTATTATCCAAATGACATGAAGTAATTTCCATATTAACTTTTCCATTTGCTTACAATAGTTTTATGAATGGCCGTTGTGTTGCTTCTCCCCCATCCCCTTCTTTTCCTTTCCCCAATCCTTCCTTCCTTTATGCACAGAGGTTAGCTGAAAGCCCATCTCCTAGCACACTCTTTGTGCTGCTCCAGGAGTAAAGCTACAGCTTCTCCTGTTATCTAAGCTAAAATTTTGTTATTAACTGCTTCTGCTCACTGATAGGTGTAGTGAGCAGGGAATTGCAAATTGCTTGGGATATCTGCATCCCTTTATGCTTTGTTCTTGATTCTCTATTGTGGTGTTCCCTTTGTCATCTGTTGCATCGCTGCAAATGGGAAAGCTGTACCATTCCAAAAGGAAAAAGATTTTTAGTTGTGTAAAGCCATAGAAAAAGGAGAGTAAAGCTCATCTAGTCAATCATTCTGTCCCTGGAAGGCATCATATCTTCATCTTATTTGCAAGATCTTAAAAGCCTCTGATGATGGGGACTATATAACATTTGCAGGCTATCTGTTACTGTACTTCAGTCTGTTCATGCGCACATGTGTGTATATATATGTGATGTATACACACTGTGATATATTGTCTGTTGCCAAACCGAGCAGCTCTGGTGTAGGCATGACCCACAGTGGAGCACTCTAGTGTGGTGCACAAGGCGGTTTCCCTTTCCCAGACCAGGGAACTTCAGGGGAGCAGAGAGCAGCCAGGAGCCTGCAGCCCATGCCACAGAGGCTGACAAGACTGGGGTGGGGCCAGGAGCAATGATGGCCAAGATCCCTCCCCACCGTGTATAAAAGAAGCCCCTGGTGACCAGGGTGGGCAAGTGATGTTTCACCTGGCTTGGAGGCATTGCCAAGGTTAAGTCAGCCTATGCCCTGTGTCAAAACTGTTTCCATAAAGAAAAAATAGACAGGTCATTGTCATAGGAGACTCCCTTCTGAATGGATCAGAAGGCCCGATATGCAGACCAGACCCACTTCTTGGGAAAGTCTGCTGCCTCCCCGGGGCCTGGGTTAAAGATGTGAAGAGAAAGCTTCCTACCCTGGTACGGACCTCAGGTTACTATCAATTAGTGACTTTTCAGATAGGCAGCAATGAAGTTGCAACAAGAAGTCTGAGGGCAATTGAGAGACTTCAGGGCCGAACAACTGGATAAGGGATCAGGAACACAAGTAGTGTTCTCCTCTATCCTTCCAGTTGCAGGGAATGATGAGGGAAGAAATGGGAAGAGCCAGCAGATCAATACTTGGCTCCAAGTCTGGTGTCACCAGCAGAATTCTGGGCTTTTTGATCATGGGTTGGTTTACATGGCACCAGACCTGCTGGCGGCAGATGGGGCACACCTGTCTCAAAGGGGGAAAAGGATTTTTGCACAGGAGTTAGCAGGGCTCATTGAAAGAGCTTTAAACTAGATTTGAAGGGGGGAAAGCACCAATGCACGCAGCATGGGCAACAAACAGGAGGAGCTGGAAGCTGTTGTGCGGTGGGAAAACTATGATATAGTTGCCATCACGGAAACGTGGTGGGATGACTTGCAGAACTGGAGTGCTGCAATGGGTGGCTATAAACTCTTCAGAAGGGATAGGCAAGGAAGGAGAGGTGGTGGCGTAGCCTTGAATGTTAGGGAGTGATTTGATTGTCTGGAGCTTAATGATGGTGACAATAGGCTTGAGTGTTTATGGGTAAGAATCAGGGGGAAGGCCAACAAGGCAGATATCATGGTGGGAGTCTGTTATAGACCACCCAACCAGGATGAAGAGGCAGATGAAGTCTTCTACAAGCAGCTGGAAGAAATATCATAATTGCTAGCCCTTGTTTTTCTGGGGGACTTCAACTTACCAGATGTCTGCTGGAAAAACAGTACAGCAGAGAGGAAAGAGTCCAGGAGGTTCCTGGAGTGTGTGGAAGATAACTGCCTAACACAGCTGGTGAGTGAGCCAACTAGGGAAGGCACTGCACTGGGCCTGTTGTTTGTGAACAGAGAAGGACTTGTGGGTGATGTGAGGGTTGGAGTCTGTCTTGTGTATAGCGATCACAAAATGATAGTTTTTGATTCTTGGAGAAATAAGGAGGGGAGTCAGTGAATGCTACCTTGGACTCCTGGAGGGCAGACTTTGGCCTGTTTAGGAGCCTGGTTGACAGAGTCCCTTGGGAGGCAGTCCCGAAGGGCAGAGGAGTCCAGGAAGGCTGGACATTCTTCAAGAATGAAAACTTGATGGCACAGGAGCAGGCTGTCCCCATGTGCCAAAAGACAAGATGGTAAGGAAGAAGACTGTCCTGGCTGAGTAGAGAGTTTTGGCTGGAAGTCAGGGAAAAAAAGGCGAGTTTATGACCTTTGGAAGAAGGGGCAGGCCATTCAGGAGGTTATGCAGGGAGAAAATTAGAAGGGCCAAAGCCCAGCTAGAACTTAATCTGGATACTGCCATAAAAGACAATAAAAAAGTTTTCTATAAATACATTAGCAACACAAGAAGAATCTTCATCGTTTATTGAATGTGGGGAGAAACATAGTGACAAATAATAAGGAAAAGGCTGAGGTACTTAATGCCTTTTTTTGCCTCCATCTTTAATAGTATGACCAGTTGTTTTCTGGGTACCCAGCCCCCTGAGCTGGAAGGCAGGGACAGTGAAGTCCCCATAATCCAAGGGGAAATAGGTAGTGAGCTGCTTACACACAGAAAAGTCTATGGGGCCAGATGTGATCCACCCAAGGGTACTGAGGGACCTGGTGGAAGTGCTCACCAATCCACTTTCAATCATTTATCTGGAGTCCTGGCTAACTGGGGAGGTTCCAGTTAGCAAATGTGACACCCATCTACAAGAAGGGCCAGAAGGAGGATCCAGGGAACTACAGGCCTGTCATCTGACCTCTGTGTTGGGGAGGGTTATAGAGCAGGTCATTTTGAGTGCCATCACATGGCATGTACAGGGCAACCAGGCAATCGGGCCCAGTCAGCATGGTTTTATGAAGGGCAGGTCCTGTTTAATTAACCTGAACTCCTTCTATGACAAGGTGACCTCCTTAGTGGATGAGGGAAAGGCTGTGGATTTTGTCTCTTTAGACTTTAGTAAAGTCTTTGACACCATTTCCCACAGCATTCCCCCGGAGAAACTGGCTGATCATGGCTTAGACGGGTGTAGTCTTTGCTGGGTAAACTGCCCGGATGGCTGGACCCAAAGAGTTTTGGTGAATGGAGTTAAATCCAGTTGGCAGCTGGTCACAAGTGGTGTTCCCCAGGGCTTAGTATTGGGGCCGGTCTTGTACGATATCTTTATTGATGACCTGGATGAGGGGATCAAGTGCTCCCTCAGTAAGTTTGCAGATGACACCAAATTGGGTGGGAGTGTTGGAGGGCAGGAAGTCTCTGCAGAGGGATCTGGACAGGCTGGATTGATGGGCTGAGGTAAATTGTATGAGGTTCAACAAGGCCAAGCGCAGGGTCCTGCACTTGGGTCACAACCACCCCATGCAACGCTACAGGCTTGGGGAGGAGTGGCTGGAGAGCAGCCCGGCGGAAAAGGACCTGGGGTGCTGGCTGACAGCCGGCTGAACATGAGCCATCAGTGTGCCCAGGTGGCCAAGAAGGCCAACAGCATCCTGGCCTGTATCAGAACTAGTGTGGCCAGCAGGAGTAGGGAAGTGATCGTGCCCCTGTACTCGGCACTGGTGAGGCCGCACCTCAAATCCTGTGTTCAGTTTTGGGCCCCTCACTACAGGAAGGACATTGAGGGGTCCAAAGAAGGGCAACGAAGCTGGTGAGGGGTCTGGAGCACAAGTCTTATGAGGAGCGGCTGAGGGAACTGGGGTTGTTCAGTCTGGAGAAGAGGAGGCTGAGGGGAGACCTTATCGCTCTCTACAACTACCTGAAAGGGGGTTGTGGTGAGGTGGGTGTTGGTCTCTTCTCACAAGTAACAGGTGATAAGACAAGAGGAAATGGTCTCAAATTTGCTGGGGGAGGTTTAGACTGGATATTAGGAAAAAATTTCTTCACTGAGAGGGTGGTCAGTCATTGGAACAGGCTGCCCGGGGAAGTGATTGAGTCACCGTCCCTGGAAATATTTAAAAGATCTGTAGATATGGTGTTTAGGGACATGGTTTAGTGGGCATGGTGGTGTTGGGTTGACAGTTAGACTTGATGATCTGAAAGGTCTTTTCCAAACTAAATGACTCTGTGATCATACTTTCAGGCAATTTAAAACTCTCTCAGCAATTAAAGGCCCCCTTGCTTCTTGTCCTGTCCACAATGGACTCGGAGAACAATTAATTCTCTTGCTTGCAGCAGCCTTTTATGTTTTAAACTCATTACATTTCCAGCTGACACCTTTTGAACTGGCAAGGCTCTCTTCTTTATATCATTTATAGCATTTCATCACAAAGATAGATGCATCTATCTGAGTACTAGGTTTCATATTCGTTGTGCTTTTCTGGTTGTGCTTTTCTGGTTGTGTTTTTACAAAAAAACCCCAGATCAGTCCCAGAAAGACTTTTTTTTTTTCTCCTCCCTTTTGTCTGCATTTTGTTTCTGTTACTAGCATTAATCTATGCAGTTTTGGGGGCTATTTTTAATTAACTACTGCTTCATCGAGAGTGAAGGCCCCCATACTTCATGCTTTTGTGGACAGACATCAAAATGGAGGCTTGTGTATTAATATACCTGCAATAACACAGCTTTGCTAGGAAACAAGGTGATTAGGTGTTGGTTATATAGTCTCAGATATGTCTTCACATTCTGAATTATTTTGGTACTGTTTCTCTAAAAGCAGTGCTATGTTATAATTTGGTATAAAACATTGACAAGCTAATTGTAAAATTAGAAGTAACAGTATACAGGCTAATCTGATTCATCAAAGCTCTTAGTTTTTTTCTAAAGAGATTCTACTTGACTTGGCTATTTTAAGTATATATGTAAAACAGAATTTTAGCACAGAGAATAATTATGTGTTTCTTGGCATTTATTTATGCATACACATGTATATACAATATAGTGTATATTGCTCCGTTTTCATATTGAGTTGGACATCTAGTTAGTTTGAAGTGAGAGCAGCATAACCTGTTTACTCCTTTTTCCACAAGTTAGTCATAATATTAAAAGCAGCCACCTTGTCCTGGCAGTATCCTGAGCTGGTGCAGCAGGCGCCAGGCCCTTTCCAGATGTGGGGTTTCCGAGTGCGTTTCCCGCACCTTTCCTTGTTGGGTCCCTGCTCCTGCTGGGCTGCACTGCACCCCCACACCTGGGGTCAGAGGTGACGGCCCCAGGCAGAGGGAGGGGGTATCAGCAGGCCCGGGGAAGTGGACATCACCTCATCAAGAGGACATCCTTTCACTGCATGAACAATCCTTCTTGAGAGGCTTGCCTTTCTTCTGTTAATCAACAGAGCTGACATTATGTTCTCCCCCTTTTGCGTTTATCATCATCCCCTTGGCTTATTTTCTTCTAGCATCAAGCTCTCTCTAGCTTTAATTCATCTCACACAGATAAGTCAAAAGCTGCAATTATTTACAGCGTGTGAGGAGGAGGGAGGGAGCGCATTAATTTATAAATCAGTTTAAATTTACTATTCATAAAAGGTGGCATATGGAGAGCTCTGGCCATCATCCACTCAACTTAGCCAGTAAACAACAGACCTACTTAGTCAGAACTAGTGCCAGCTATTCCTGTCTCCTACAGCAGCCTCGTTCTGCAGTGACCACCTGAAAGAGGAGAGGTCTGCCTTTCTCTGACTCTGCACGGTTCATGGCTTTGCTGTTGGAAAAGTCAATACCCCTTCTCGTTACAATGCGGAGAATTTTTCCCTGCTAGGGGACCGAGCTGTGGCTGTTGGCTTGTTTTCCTAGATCAGAGAACCGCTCCGGTGTTGCTTTCGGCGTGGTAGTCTGGGGATTGGTGGCTGGGAGACAGACACTGGAGTATTCTGTACAGGGTATTAAGGTTGCCAGAGGTCTTTCAGTTGGAAGTGTGGGGAGGAAAAAAAAATTATCCCAGCACATAGTCTTAGACTATGTGCCGTTAAATTACAGAAGGTTGGATGAGTAATTTTCTGAGATAAGCAACGTGTAAAGAACATGTGTGGAAGGAAGAATATTTGAGTACTACCAAGGCTTTTCTCAAGATATGATCCAAGCAGCATGGTGGTAGGAATAGCTACCAAAATTATTTGTTAATGGCTAGTGAAATAAAAGTTACAAGTGGGCAAATATCCTGTAACTCAGAGAAGAAAATGAAGAGTATACCGCTCACAAAATATTCCCTGTGTAAGGATCATAGGTGGATTGAGGTGGATAGCTGTTATCCAGCTGGGCTTCACACAAACCCCAAAAGACACTGGAGAACATTTATGATATATGTTCATCAGCCTGGGCGTACACAGTATGCTTATATCTAGATACTTACATGGGCTTGTGCAAAAGATCGATGATTCGTACGACACATCCAGAGAAAACGCCGGGAACGGGGTGTTGCAATGCCCCATAAAGGCCCACACCCCGACAACAGCTCTCAGGCTGGATCCCAGTTCTGGCAGCGGCTGGTGGCAGGGAGTTGTCCGCCAGCCCCACATCCCTGCGTGAGCACGCGCTGCGCAGCCGGGTCAGAACCTCGAAACGCGGAATGCATGACAGCAGCTCTGGCATTACTCATGCTGGATCACTGGGACGCTCTTGCTTCTCCTGCCCGCCTCTAGGTGCGTGCTGAAACGAGTTTAAACTATTGTGTTTGCTTTGGGCAGACTCCTCAATGGCACAATGCCCAAATCTGGGCTGCCAAGCCCTACCTGGTTTTTAGAGGTTGTTAGTTTCTTCTTTAAATTCAGCCTTATTTTAAATGAGTCTTTTCTGTCCCAGCCTTTCACATGGGTGATGGTGAGGGATGGCCAGGGCCACCTCTGTAGCAGTTATCTCTAACTTTTCAATCACCTGTATTTGCCACATTTCACCTCTAAAGAGCCTTTGAAACTAATACAGGGACAGGTGCCGTCTTCCAAATTCAGCTGAGTTCATTGCAGACAGTGCTACCCAGCTGTGGGTTGATGCCAAACTTTTACCACCCCTTAGAGCTCTCCAGTTTAAAATGAGCTGAGCTGGTCGGTTTGTGCCTGCTGATTAAGTAAATGAGGTGTGCTGGGGAGATTTCTCCCTGCAGAGTTCTGAGCTATGGAAAGGACCTCTAGACAGAAGATGATAAACGTGCGTGAATCCTCCTTCAGCTTCAGTCCACGTACACTTACGGTCTCCCACTCAGATGTGTCACGCTATAAGCAGGGAGTTCTTGTTACGTAACTGAGGGATGCTATACATTTATCCCGTATGGTTCTGAAACTGGTCGTTTTTGTACTGCCTAGAATGCATGCAGAAGCCCTTGGGAAAAGCAGTGTAAAATGGGGATCATGAACAAGCAATGCTGAGACTTACTGGTACCACTCTCACTGAGTTAATTGCATGAAAACAAATTTCTGTGATACGCTCGTTACAAGAACCTCCTTTGCAGCTGCACTTAAATAACTCTTCTCTCTTTCTGTCAACAAGATGCTCTGTAACATGGAGCAGAGGATTCTGTGAGAGTTTTAAGTCTAGATACCTGATGCAGAAAGGGAGCTTTGCAGCTTAAACTGTGCATCACGCTTTTGTAAATGGGTCCCTATAGCGTTATAGTAGGAAATGAATGACCTGCAGTGGATAGCAGGGGTTTTGCATGAGGTTTAAGTACTGCAGCCCATAACTGCAGTATTTTTAGAATGCTATTAACCTCAGTGAGAGCACTTGCATGTTTTAAGAGCAGCATACTCTTAAGTACTTTGCTAGAGTAAAGGGGTAGTATGCTCAGCATCTAGTAATTTTGAATATTGGATTAGCGCTAAGGTTATACAAATCTTTTTGTTTGATTTGAGCATTTTGATTTCCAGACTATTTCTTTGCAAGGATATGCACAGGAAGCAATTTAAAACCTGTGTTTTGGGAATTGGGCATTTGTTTTAATAATGTGAATGCTGAGGTGCAAAAGGACTCACTTGGAGATGAGTAAATAAATGATGGAAGAGTCAGAATATTTTATTTTCTTAATTAAAGTGGGAGTTTATGGTGCAAAAGTGTACTTAGAAAACAGCTAATTCTCAGCTGACAGGATTAGAATTTCCATAGAGAAATGTGCATTTAGAGGGTGCATTCGACTGTGCTATTGCAGCATCTTATTTTGTAAATCGAACTAAATTGCTATCACTGGTCATCTTATAAATACGGTTAGAGAATTGGTGCAATAGTATTATTATTACTATTTTATTTCTGTTAGGTGGTAATCTTTGAATAGAACTAAATATCAGCCATAGTCCCCATCAGAGACAGTGGAAGAAGGGGAGGTTAGTCTTTCTGTGCGCACAAGGGGCTTAAACTTTACTATACTACTTTTGATTTTAGATAGTTCATCTAGATCTGGAAGTCATTTATGCCAACACATGGTCTTAGAAGTATGTAGTGTTGCCCACTGGCAGAAACTTCAGAAGCAAAGCTGGAATACCCCCTTACATTGTAAGGGAATTGGATTCCCTATGGTTTTATATGATGTTTCAAAATCTGAGAATATGACACATGGAAGGATGAAGATTTTGTTTTATAACTAATTCTACTGAAAACGTCAGTTGTGTGGAAGTGTATTGGGATCCTTAATTGTCTGTGATAATAAAAAGCATAGTATAAAATTTAAAAAGCAATGAAATTCAGAGCAAAAAGCTAATTGATAGCCAACAGTGGAAGCTTTGCTTTTAAAATTAAATTTTTATTTCAAAAATTAAAATTTTACTTTAAAATTAAATTTAAAATGGACTGTAAATTCTGAAGAAATATATATGCAGAACTCAAATTTCTTATTATGGGGAGTGATATGGAGAGTGTGTATTGCAGGTGTTGCCCATTAATGCTAGTTTCCTATCAGTTTTAAATTCAGCTTCCACAAACTAATATATAAATACAAATAGTAAATTTTCACCATCCAAAACTACTCAAGTTTTAAAAGAAATTATTAGAAAGAAACTGCTTTTTTAAAGGCTGTATTTTTATTCCTATATGATTTGGACTAACTAATCATATATAACTAAACTAGTAACTAATTAGTAACTAATGCTGCAGCCCAGGAGGAGCAGGGATCTGACAAGGAAGTGGGGTGCTGTGAATGCACTCAGAAACCCCACATCCGGAAAGTGCCTGAAGTTACTAATTAGTAACTAAATTAGGACTTTAACTTATCAGGTTACTTATGTGAGCAGTCAAACCCAATAAATCTACTCCACAGTGGATGTTAACCATTAAGACTGATCTTATCTAACAATTCAAAACTACTTAAGGGGTAGGTGATGCTTCTCTGTCCCACTGCCTCAGTCCTATACCTGGTGGTCCTTCTCCCTTGTTTGCTCCGGAACTTATCATATGCTTCACTGAGCCAGTTCAGCTCACTAACTTTGTAGAAAGTCATACATTTGAGTTTTCCAGATCACTATTATTACTTTTAATTTAGCAACATGAATCAGACTAGGACACAAAGTGGCACAGAATGATGAGAGATGAAAGTATAAAAACGGCATGAGCAAGACCACTTCCTTTCAGAAGTTCACGGTGGCTGAAAATAAGATGTGTAATGACATCTTGAGCAGAACAGGTGGTCAAACTGCAGGATATGGTCTTTAAACTCTAGTTCTTTGCAATTTTCTCTTTCATTTTAGAAGCTAGTTAAGGATAAAACAATATATAAATAGCCTTTCAGTGTGTCACGGGGGACTCATAAGAAAGATGGAGAGAAACTTTTTACTAAGGTCTGTAGTGACAGGACAAGGGACAATGGTTTTAAACTGAAAGAGGGTAGGTTGACATTGGATGTAATGAAGACATTTTTTACAGTAAGGGTGGTGAGATACAGGAACAAGTTTCCCAGAGAAGTTGCAGATGCCCCATCATTGGCAGTGTTCCAAGTCAGGTTGGATGGGGCTTTGAGCAACCTGATCCTAGTGGAAGATGTCTCTGCCCATGGCAGGGGATTTGTTGGGCTTTTGAAAGTTCTTTTCCACCCCAAACCATTCTGTGATTCTATGCAATGCTGACATTTTAGAAGCTGGATTGTTGGGGTTTGGTTGGTTTTTTTGTGGGTTTTTTTTCCTCTAGCATTTTTGATTATTCTACTCTTTTTCTGCAACCACTATATAAGTGTATAACTAAGCGTTGCTGTCTGCATTACAACTCCTTGGTGTTCTGAAGCATCCCTGAATTTGAGGTACAACCTATATTCACTCCATAGGCTTGCTTGAGCTACTGTTGCTGTTTCATCCCTCAAGCTGCTGTTTTAATCTGTTTAGTCTAAATAGCATTTGGAAGAGCATCTCTGAGTTTTGAGACATTCCTGAGGAACATAAGCTCTGCAAAATCCCCTTCTCATGGAAGGGTTTCATGAGACACTGATCTGGCAGTAGCTCACATACTGCTCAGCTGACTGAATGACTGGCTGCCACCAGAAGGAAGAAGTCTTTCTTCCCACTCCTGGCTGAGCTCTCCTACCCTGTGGGCTGTGCTGGTACCAAATGGAAAGCAGCAGAAATGTTACCCGAGGAAGCATGGCAAATTTGAGGGTGGATGGATACCTAGAGTTCAAGCACTTTATTTAATAATAATAGGTCTCAGCAAACAACATTTGTTGAGGTGTAAGGAGAAGAGTGGGGACAAAAAGGGCAGGTGGAAACCAGGCACACTGGCCTTCCAGGATACAGAACCATTAGCTCAAATGCAAGAGACACTACAGCTGAAGAGATGGGCCAGTGCTTTTGCATCTCCAAAGCAACGCTTTGCTAGATAGCATGCTCACTATTCAGGAAGCAAAGAGAGGCTTAAAGATTTGAGAAACAGCAAAAAAAATCCTGCAACTTAAATATTTCCTGCATGTTTACCACACTGAGGCAATCAAAATATTTTTTGTCAGTGGTTGCAAGTACTCAGACTCTCCAGTCTCCCTGTTCTTGCCTCACTTGCCGTGTCTTTACTACACTATCTGTGTAGAACTTGTACCTCAAGCAATGAAAAAAAAAATTCCCTTGGACTATTATCTTCTCTGAATATTGCAGTAGCTCAAGGATTTATTTTGGTAAAAGTGTGAGGAAAGAACTAGGAGTATTTGTGTGCTCATTTGCCATCACTTTTAACTCCCTCTTTTTTTTTTTAAGGATGATGATTATCTATTGTTTTAAGCTCACTCATGCAGCGAAGTTTTGTATGGGCTGTGCAACAGCCCCATTGTTTTGTTCTGTTTTCATTTGAAAAAACTGACCATTCTGGTGAATCATGTCAATTGTTCCATGTTGGGAGACAATGTAGCAGAAGATCTTTTGAAATTTGGGGACTGAAATATTGGCAACAGAGATGCTTGAAATTAAGACTATGTTCAGAAACAAAAACTGAGTTTGCAATTTTATTTTATGTGCATATATGTTTGTGCATGTACATGTGTGTACACACAGAAAATTTTAAAAATATACATGTGAACACCATACATGTACACGCGGGGCTGCAAAATTGTAACACACCTTAATGAACTGGCATGGTCAGCAGGTCTAAATATATCGTCCAAATCACTATAGCTTACTTCATGATCTTGCTCTTCAAGTAAACTGAAGAAAAGCACATTTACAATAGAAGGCTACTGTTTTCACAGGAGCCCTGGGTGAGCAGCACCTTTGAAATTTAGAGGCTGGAATAACTTATTCTTGTCTAATGATAGATTGAATTAGTTTAGTTTAGGTATTTGTATTGGAATTTGTCTTAGTCTTCCTTTATCTCTCCAAGACATATACTTCAGCACATTTTTCAATTAAAAAGAAAGACTCTTGGGCCAAGTTGCTAAAATTCAGCATAAAATTTTCTTAAATTATAAGCCCCTGAAAATAGCAAGGGGGAAGATTATAACTGTCTGACACTACCTTATCTACATAGCTGAGAACAGCATCGCTACAATAAAAGAAGATAGCAGTGTCTCCCATTGATTGTTGTTTGATGAATGTAAAGCAATTTACTGGAATGCAATTAGCATTCGTAATAGCGTTACCGTGGGGATTTTTTTTATGCCAGCTTTGAATTGAAAATCTATACATTTTCTGGCCATGAGTCACTTCTGGGGAAGCTTTCTTTCTTGTTTCTTTTTTTTTTTAAGGTTTCAGAACTATAATTTGTGGAATGCTGAAAAGAAGTAAACCTAGAATTTTTATGTTTAAAACATGCTGAAGGACAAATTGTACAGTATACCTACTGCAGTAGAAGACTTGGATTTAAATTTGTAGTGGTGTGCATTGCTGGGGAATTAGTTTTTCACTTTTTTTAATAAAGAAATACATTCCTTGAGAAACAAATATGCTTCTAGGTATGGATATCTTAGCAACCTTGAAATAATTTTATAAATGTATGAATTAAGAAGATTGAAGTACACAGATTAAATAAGCAAAGCAATATGCTGAAATAATAAGATCTGTGTGCGATGGCAAGGTAACAATACTGCAAGAAGTAGCAAATGCTACTTTCCACTAGCGTCCAAATGACCAACAAGAAATGTGCATGAGCGCAAGTGCTTGGTTGGACACACTGTTCTGTCTCCACTTTAAATAGGGGTAAATTTTGTTATGACCCAGATGCGATTATTTCTGCATCACACAGAAATTATATAGAGTTTTTTAGAAAAATTACATACAGATGTGTTGATTCACAATTCAATTTTTCTGTGGACATATATGTGAATGATTTAGTGTTACTGGATAGATCTCAGCTGAAATGCGGAGGCTATCAATGAAAAATATGTCTACATTGTAGTTGGCTGTCAACATCCTCCTGATGATGACGTATGAATACAATAGCAAAAGTAATCTGTATGGTGCTTTTTAACGGCTTCTGTATGTTACAGAGCAAGTGCTGCTATCCTAACTCAAAGACTACCACAGGGAATTATTTCCATAGAGAACTAGCTGTGAATGTTTGTTGTTTTCAAAATACAGTTATTTTTAACACTCTCAGTTAACGTCGTCTTGCTATAATGGTATATAGTGTACGGTAACTACTTTAGGAGAAGCTTCGCTTTGTGTTTGACCTTAGAGGTCTTACAAAGTCCCATGTGCTACTGCACCTTGTGTACCTTAATCTCTGTGAGGTCTAGAAAGAATTTCTACTGAATTCCTGTAGACTATATTAATTTTCCCACTGGGATGTTATCTTCTGAGTTTTCAAAGGATTTTTTTTTTTTGTAATTAAAACCTTTAAAGAAAGTATAACGGATGGGAATAGGAACAAAGGAGTTTCTGCTTTTATAAATATAATATAGTGCTAGATCCTGCCAGTTATTTTTTTCCACTGAAAACATTAAAATCAATTTTAATGATAGCAATGGCATTGTAACAGTAACCTTTTTAACTGGGGTTGACATTGATATTTTAATGGAGTCAGAATAGTCTGTGTGCCCCATCACTGCCTGGCTTAGGAAAAAGGACATTATCCCCATTTACCTCCATTCACTGCTGCTGTTGGGCTGTGCCCTGGCGTGTCTGCCATTGTAAGGAGAGGCTAGAGGCTTTGGGATACATCTTCTGTTGGTAATAAGCAACCATAATTTAGGAAGAATCACTAGGGCAGCAATGCAGTCCCCGCTTCCTTCAGAATTAACTCTTTGCTGCATTTTCCTTTAATGTTAGTACTCAGGGGATGGCTTCATATTTTCCATGCTTTGTCTTCGAGGAAAAAGTACACAGCCTCAAATTTTCTGTCACTTAGGTTCTGTGAAGACATAAATCAACGAATATGAAATGCAAGATGCAAGGAATGAGGTAAAATTGTGACTGTGTGAACAGAAGCCTTAACTGTTATCTAAAAATAATTAGAAAATCTTTTTTTTTATTTCCCTGGCTGAAATACCCGAGACCTTGTATTGCCGAGTTTTAAAACTGGGTGTGTTCCAAATACAATTGTTGCAAACAATTTTCTTGAGGAGGGAGATTTGTATTCTTTCTCTATTAAGCTTCTAAAGTTAACCTCTTTATGTATCTCCTATTCTGTATCGCTGTCTTAGACCACAAATTGCATTGTTGTGCCCTTAGTTTCCTCACCAAACAGACTAAAGGCTAAAATAGATAGTGTCTTTGTCCTGTATGGGGCAAAATATTTTCTTTAAGTCTGTCCTGTCATGTTATGTTTGTAAGGCTGGTTGGGCACTTTCATCCAAATTCTGTCTTGGCTTCTTTTCTTCTGGAACATAAGAATTTCCTGGGCTTCAGCAGAATTCAGTGTTTCATCCCAGCAGAATTCAGTGTTTCATCCGGAAACTGCTGAGACTAAATGGCATGTGTCATGCTTGTAATCAAGTGCTGGTTGGTATCTACCCAGCGTTCAGACCGAGGAAGATGCTGTGCTGCTGCTTGTTCTCTTCTATGAGCAGTGACGTACCGTGGCCAAGGGACAGGCTGGCTCAGGACCCGTCACCGGGCGCAAAGGCAAGCGTGTGCCAGGCAGCTGTTTAAGTTACTCTGCTCCTGTGTGATCAGTGACTCTTGGCTCCTGATAACTTCAACTTAACAGGAACCAGGGCATGGCAGGGGATAGGAGTCACTGTTTGTTGTGTTATTGATTATCTGATTGGTGTTGACTTGTCTCTGTGAAGGTGACAGCTACTCTTTCTTGAAAGGATAGGACTTCTGGCTTCACGCAGAGCCTTCTTGCAGGGGCAAAGGCCTGTCTCTTGCCCTGAGCAAGCTAGCTGCTGTTGTGGGAGCCTTTGCCTGTCTTGAAGGCACGCAGTATCAGTGGAAGCCCAGAGCCATCGTTTCACATGGAGGAAGAATATAAAGTTCACATGGGAGGGAATGTGAGAAGCAATTGCTCCCGTACGTTCAGGAAATAAGCAGGAAGCAGGAGCTCCTTCATAGTAGAATTTGGATGACTCCAGGAACTCCTATCTTTCCACTTCCATGTGAGGCAGGCATCCTAACTTACCAGGCTTAGTGCCACCTTTCCTCCACTTGCCCCATGTCCTTTAAGCTTTATGTACAAGGATCCTTTTGACTCTCCTCTTTCTCCTCTCTTTTTAAGGACCTACACCAGAGGTAAAGGGTGACCGCTGTTAAGCAGTGTGGTGGGTTGACTCTGGGGGAATGCCAGGTGCCCACCAAAGCTGCTCTATCACTCCCCCTCCTCAGATGGACAGGGAAGAGATAGTTTAATGATAAGCTTGTGGGTCAAGATGAAGACAGGAAGGGATCATTCAGCAATTACCATTACAGGCCAAACAGACTCAACTTAGGGAAGAAAATTAATGTAATTTATTACAAATCAAACCAGTGTAGGACAGTGAGTACTAAACCCAAATCTTAAAACACCTTCCCCCCACCCCTCTCTTCTTCTTGGGCTCAACTTCACTCCTGATTTCTCTCCCTCCTCCCCCTGAACAGCACAGAGGGACAGGGAACGGGGGTGGTGGTCAGTCCATCACACATTGTTTCTGCCGCTCCTTCCTCCTCAGGGACAGGACTCCTCACATTCTTCCCGTTCTCCAGCGTGGGGTCCCTCCCACGAGAAACAGTCCTTCATGAACTCTTCCAACATGAGTCCTTCCCACGGGCTGCAGTTTTTCACAAACTGCTCCAGCCTGGGTCCCTCCCACGAGTGCCGTCCTTCAGGAACAGACTTCTCCAGCATGGGTCCCCCGTGGGGTCACAAGTGCTGCCAGCAAACCTGCTCCAGCGTGGGCTCTTCTTTCTATGGGCCCACAGGTCCTGCCAGGAGCCTGCTCTAGCACAGGCCTCACACAGGGTCACAGCGTCCTTCAGGCATCCACCTGCTCCAGCGTGGGGTCCTCCATGGGTGGAGATCTGCTCCAGTGTGGAGCTCCGTGGGTTGAAGGGGACAGCCTGCCTCACCATGGTCTTCACCAGGGACTGTAGGGGAATCCCAGCTCTGGCACCCGAAACATCTCTTGCCCCTCCTTCACTGACTTTGGTGTCTGCAGAGTTGTTTTCACATGTTCTCACTCCTCTCTCCAGCTGCAAATTGCTGCGTGCCAGTTTTTCCCCTTCTTACCTATATTATCCCAGAGGCGCTACCACTGTTGCTGATGGACTCAGCCTTTCCTACCAGTGGCTTCATCTTGGAGCTGGCTGGCATTGGCTCTGTTGGACCTTAGGGGAAGCTTCTAGCAGCTTATCACAGAAGCCACCCCTGTAGCACCCCCACTACCAAAACCTTGCCACGCAAACCCAATAAAAGCAGAAACTTTGTGTTGCCCTTGTAAGAAGATTAGTCTGTGCTGAGCCTATGCAAGCTCACTGCAATGTTTCTGTTTCATTTTCACCCTGGTTTTAAATTCATTGGAAATTACTCAGAGGAAAGAATGGATTTTGGAGATCTTGCCTCTCTTCACCTGCCATTGTATGCTGTCCAAAACAGGGAAGGCTGTTTTACAAGTAGTTACTGCAAGGGAGGTAGACCAGAGGTATTTCACGTGGAAGCTTGAAGGACTTTCCATTCAGGATAAAAGAAGAGTGGTCAAGTCATGCCAGTGAGTCTGGGTGTTTTGAAAATAGATTGCAGCAAACACAGTTGGCTTTGATTAAATATGCAAGCAAGCCACTTAAATAATGAACACTGGTAATAGCAGGAGGATCGGGAATTGATTACCTTTCTGTGCTTAAAAGACCAAATTGTGTATGTTGTTTTCACCAGTGCGAAGGGGACTAGACAGGAGGAGTTGTCATAATATGTTGGAGCTGTGTAGAAATGTTAAATTGAAAACATTAAACCTGTTTGTAGTGCAGCTTCTGAAACAAAACAGGTAGCTCAGCCCCTCTAAAACCATGTCATTATTACTGTGAAAAGTGAGATTCATTTATAAAAATAAACAAACTGCTGCAGAGGTTGGCATTAACCATCGGGAGGACAAAGTAAAAAGCTATCTGTTCAGCACATCAAATTGAATACAGGATTTGAAAAAGGAACACTGAGGAAGAGATCATGGAAGCTTCAGTCGCAGCATTTTGCCCAGAACTGAGTCTTGGGAGTAACTTGGAAGAGAAAACTGAGCTCCATCTGCCAAAAGTGATGCATATCTTGAGGTCTCATTTGCATCTTTTTCTTGATAATGAACTTTATAGGCAGCTATCAAGAACAGAACAAGAGCCAAAAGAACCACCTCAGGATTTATTACTTTGAAGTCCTGAATGGGAACAGTAAGTGCAATTTGTTTCAGAAGTATATTCTCACCTCATGTGTGTGCCTCTATTTTTATCAACTATGTTTTGTTTGGTGCTGTTGAGATTACAAAAATATAGTATTAATTCATAGATGAAAAATAATTTTAGCAACTTGGTGTTAACACATTTGAAAGATACAAAGCAGAATAACAACAGAAAGATTGAGAACAAAGTGGAGGTAGGAAAGTGGTATTCTTTGAAACCACTGTGTGCTGAAGTCCTATCAGTAACTGAAACAGTGGGAGTTTTTCTCAAAGAGAAAAATGGCTCAAAATGTAATTTCTTTTGCGAATGAGATAAGTGAATCTCATTAAATTAGGCCATAAATGCAGAAATGAGCATGTTATAGTTGTCCAAACACATAAGAGGACCACATCTGGGAAGAAGAGTCTGACCAAGGGTCATGGTATATACCTTTTATGGTGATATTATGAAACCTTTTTGGAGTGGGGGGGAAAAGACATGGTTGTCAGATGCTGTGGAACGAGGACCACCCAAGAACTACTCCGAAGGGGAATGCCAATGCCTCTGGATCTGAAAATCATGTTCACTGCCTTGCAGAGAAAATTGCTGGGTAGAGGGACAAACTGAGAATGCATTTAACTTATAAGGAGTAATGTGTTCTCGGCTATTGAATAAGTAGTAAATTACAGATAGGCAAGGTCTCAAGTGATTGATAAAATGGAAATTTCCTAAGGGTTTTTTGAGAATTCTTAGTAGAGCTCATATTCTTCATAAAAGACGGATTGACGTCCTCTTCATTTGAAAACGGTGACGGTGTGATAGTTTCTGTTCTACACAGTACGCAGGAAAGGCAAGGAGATGGTCAGATATTCAAAACTGCATTAAGGAAAAGGGAAGTTGGAAGCGGCCCTGTGGAATGACTGGTCTTCCTAATTTGCTTTGTGTTCCCAAATTCACGTCTCCGTTGTATTGTTTTGTATGCCGTCTACAGAGCCTGCTGCAGTCTGAACAAGAGCAAAACCATCTGCTCACATGGTACTGGTAACTGTTACAGTCTTCCCCTACTATGTTTTATCTTCTGTACCTCCCCCAGTAAGAAGATGATGCATTTAGGAAGGTAAACGAGGAATATCTGGCTGTGTCAGAATGCTAACTGCAGCTAAAAAGTATTATTAACTTCATTTAGGAAGGCTGAAGCCTTTGCATTTAAGTTTGGCTGTAACTGACAAATGTCACCCCTACTTCCACAATTCTGCACACTTTATAGCCATAACAACCTACTAACCTATGTTTTCACTTCTGCACGGCTGAATGTTACAGCACACTGGTGACTAGAGAAATTACCTGACTGCAACTTTGAGAGCAAAGGGAAATCTGATACTGCACTTTATTCATTATTCTCCTCTTGATATGAGAGAAATTATATATGACAGAAATTAATAACATATCTTTTAATGTTGCGTAACATCCTTGGGCATACCATAAAGTGCCAAGATATCTTGGCTAATAGCTATTGCTACCAACCATCAGCAGTAAAAAGTTCCTTCATGGACATTAAAGCTGCCATCGAGCCTATTACACAAGAAGATAGCTGAATAATACCAAAAAGAACATCAACCTGTTGTAAAAATGTTTCACCGTAAATCACAGATCACAACAGATAATTGTAGATACTTCTCTAGATAATCAAGAGAACATGACAGTGATAAAAATTCTTCCTGATGCAGGAATGGGAAGGACCATGTTTGGGAAAAGATTAATTACTTTTCTGTGGCATCAGGTAATGAAATCAGCTGCTACTGACTAAAAGGTATGAATGGAGTCAAGTCCTTTAAAATAAGATATATATCTGATTAAAGACTACATAACCATTGTGGAACTCGTTGTGACATCTCAGCTGCAAAGAGACCAGAGGCTTGAACATGTGCAAAGTGAAACAGTCAGCTTTACATGAAGAACTGGTATGTTTACAATGTGTTCGCTAGGCACCAGTTTCTGTCTTACCCATTCATTAAGAACTCTTAAGAACCTGGAAGAATGAACAAATGAATATACTTTCTAGGGAAAAACAACACTCAGAGTATTCAAGTAAAAAAAAAAAAAAAATGGTCCTGTTTCTCTTGTTTCAGAAAAGCGGCTTGTTGAAATGGAAGTATCAAGAATACTTCTCTTCGCTCTTATTTTTTTTTTCCCTTGAAACAGAACATCTTCCATTGACAAAGATAATAAGAAAAAAAAAAGACAAAGAGGAAAAAAAGCACCACACAAACAGGAGAAATAGGAGAAATTAGTAAAGAGAGCGATCCAGAACACAGAAGGGACTTTTGGCAACTAAAATATATGGTAATATGAGAACCTCACGTAGCACAGGAACCATGAATTGAGAGGAAAAAATGTATTTCATCTGCCTCTGGGAAATGAAACAGCAACAGGTAGCTCACAGGAGAAGTTCACAAAATGGGAAGTATGGCAGGGCAAGTGGAGGTCTTCTGACCACTGAAAAAAACTTCTGATGTTTGAATGTTGGGAAACCTAGCTATCAGCATTTTAGTGCTTATGAGGATAGAAAATCATGGAATTCTATTTGTGTTTTGACACATTTGATATTTTGTAGTTCCTCCATGAATCATATTCAATATTGATTTGGTACTGACATGACACTGATTTGCTATAAATGTTTTTTTAAATCAAAGATCTGATAATTCAGAGTAAATCATTACAATGATTTGGTCAACTTTTTTTAAAAAAATTTCCTCTATACCCATCAACTTCTAGAAAACATACCTGAAATGCAGTTTGACTATATAGTTAATATATGGGGAAATTAAACTGTTCAGGGCAGATTATCCTTTTAAAGGTGGAATTACAGCTGCCATCATGCTTAATATGGACTAAAATGAAGAAAGATGCATACACATTCATATTGTCGTTAGCAGAATTTGTAAGGGCCAAATGCACATCCGAACTGTCATCTCTTAAAGGATTGCGGAACTCGTGGAAATCTCCTAATGAACGTTAATGTAAATAGTAATGCTGGAACAATATTGCACCACACGTAGTGGGGAGGCACTGGCATAGCAGAACGTTGGGACTGCATTTAGCCATCACGCATTGGGTGCACCCATGTCTGCAGGGGAAATGGAAGGAGACCAAGGTGTGTTCCCAGAAAATAAGGAACGTTTTAGGAAATGAGTTAGTGAGGCGTTGTTGGATACTTGTGTTGGGATATTAAAACAATGAAAACTTAGTAGTAACCACCCCTTCTCTGAAAAAAACTGTATCTTTGCCAGATTTTTATAATTAAATATCTCTAAACATGGAAACATGTGCTGATATGACCATAAATAAAGGCTCTTGAAACGGATATAGCTTCAGAAATTTTGGGAATGAGGATTGTAAAGAACTAGGGATGACTGAGATAATCTTTGATGTAGTACTGGTTTGATCATGGCTTCCAGAATAAAAGTCCCCAGTAAAAATAAAATAATGAAATTTTTCCTTGAACCAGTATAATCAGTCTGTTATATTAGAACTTCAAAACATACTTAATCCTCAGTTTGTGTTGGGTTTAGTTTTGTTTGGTTTTTTTTTAAGTATCAAAAGCTTTTTACAACTTCAAAAGTTTTAGGGCATAATTTTGATTATTATAAGGGTTACTGCTTCTTTAATCCCATTTGAACTGTATATCATATCTTAATGACTCTAAAAACATGTGCCTTACTGCTCAGGTCAAGAACAACTATGAAACACAAAAATATGTGTATCATTCTCCAATGCTTAAGTAAGATTAGTCACTGTGTAAAAAAGAAAAAAAGTTACTTTAAACTTTGGGAACGTATGCTTCTGCAGAGCTAAAAAAATAATTTCTATCTTGATTACAAACTAGAAAGTTATGGTTCCTTTGGGGTTTTATACTTCATTCAATGTAATCTAGTTCTATAAGTCTGTAGGATCACACCACTTAAATGATGTTTGGTTTGGGTTTGGTTTTTTTTGGTTAATATTAAAAAATCTTTCTGTGTTCCTAGGAGAAAGAGTATGTGCTTTTTATTTTCTGTACTCTTTTGAAGAGAATGTTTAACATGTGGAAACTTTTCTGGATGCAAAAAGTGCTATGAAGCTGTTTAGTGATTTTGAAATATTAAAATATCTTTCATGGGAATGGATGAATGAGCAGTAGATTTGATCAGGCAGGTAGAAGACAAAAAGTGTACAGATGTGGTTAATTTGTTCTAAATGCATCCATATCCTCAAGCATCTACTACCTAGTTAGTGCCTCTTGTGAATTTGCATTATATAATGTGAGAATATCTGCATATTTTACCAAAAATTCCTTCTTTTGTGAGGGTAGTATAGGCTCTAATAAACATCCAGTTTGTCAGTATACAGGAAACAGCTCTTAAGGACTCCAATTTTACTGTCTTCCTTTTGGAAGATGAGTAGGAAGTGATCATATTTTTCAGCAAGCTGCTTTGTATCAAACATCAAATTCATTAGTTCCCATGGGTGCTATTAGATGTACTATCATAATGGCTGCTGCGCTATTGGAAATAGCAGTTGGTGAAGCTACAGCGTGTACGTAATATAAATGTTCCTGTTTGTGTGAGCTTGTGCACATTCATACCCATGCGGGAACATTTTTTAAATCTCTGTTCATTCTTTGATCATATTACTTTCATGGGTAGTTTATGAACCAGACAAGGTCATTCAGAGGAGCTGGGAAGGTTTGGAAAGCAGAAAAGAAAAAGAAGACGACCCCCCAAAAAACCCTGAAACAAGCATTTATCTAATGAAGTAAACAACTGTGTTTGCATGAATAAGTCATTACTCTGTCTGTTAAACTGACTGACAGAGGAAAAGAAAGTGATATGATAAAGTTGCCGCATCCCCCTGCCTCTAATGTCTTACAGTACTCAGCCTTGCATTAGATCATGATGGCTTGTAGCGTAGTCTTTGCAAACTCTCCACTTGTTGCAAAATTGCTTGAGTTGTTGTCGTGACTTAATTAGACAAATTAGGATACAGAAAGTGGTAAACAACAGTGTAGCCCCACTTCTCCTGTTTATTGTATTTAAAAAAAAAGAAATCCTGATGACTAGGCAAACAGCTCATGATAGCCTACATTCACAGCCATTTTTTTAACGGAAACTTTTTTAATGCTCATTGTCTTGGTATAAGAGAGATCAAGCCATTGAATGGATGAATTGGATGTTTTACGGTGTTAACATGATCTTGTTGCCTTTTTCTATGTCACGCATATCATCTTCAAATATATTGCCCAGTAAGTTCATAGACACCATCACAATCATTAGAGTTTGCTATGTGGTGCAGCATTTCTAGAAACAGTGGTTTTGGTCTCGTTTCCTATTTAATGACCATGTAATGTTTAATATGCCACCTAATTTGTCATTTTAGCTGTCCCAACTGCAGTTGAACTTATTTACCTTCAGATGCTTTACAAAGACGTCATTATCTTATTGTAGTCATTATCTGAAATATTAATCTACAGTTGATTTGTTTTTCAAAGTATGTGAGGTTTTCATACTTGTTTTTTCTACATATAATTCATAATGACCACAACTGAGAAAGGAAATTGATATATTTCTTCAAACTAAAATAAACGTCATCTTAATCTGTAGAAGCAGCAGATGAGGTATGGTATCATTTCATAATCTGTCCTCTCAGCTGTGCAGATTTGGCATTAACCTGCAATACATTGGGATTGCGCTGGCAGGGGCTGTACCATAGGGCATACAGGTAGTGGGCAAACCAAGCCTCTGTGCTGGTAACTCCAGTTCTGGCACACACATTCTGTGCTGCACATCTTCGTTTCTCTCACGTTTTATTCGTATGGCAACTATCTGATTAGTATAATTAGTGGGTTGAATTTGAAATGATAAACGTATCATTTAGGGGACTTTGCAGTTTCTGGAAAGAGGGTTGCCTTTGAGGTGTTTCTGGTGGTTGAGGTGGCTGTAACAGTCCCTGACAGCCTGCCTTGCTCAGTTCTTTCCCTGGAGCAGCAACGATGCTGCTGCTGTCATCCTCTATGAGGGGGCAGGTTTCTGTGCTGATTGAAGGCCTGTTTTTGCAAGGAAAATGCACTAGAAATCTGAAAGCTGTTTGTCTCTCGTCTGCACCTGGTGTTTTAGATTTCCGCTGAGTAAATTGCAACCTTTTTTTGCTATGCTTTTTTCCCCCCACTTTCTTTCCCCAAAGGCTTAGCCTTTTGAATTTAAATAATAAAAATCATAGAACCAATTTGCCAGTGTCAAAAAAAATTGTAGAGTCTACAAAATATCTACATTCACTATAAACCACCTGTAATTGCAAAAATTAAAATGAGCATTATTACTAGTAGTTATTCTAGTAAAACAGCCACTTTAGTTCAGTTACTAGTCTGAATATTTGAGACTTTTGTTGTCTTTCAAGTTAACTCTTTGGCAGACATTAATGCTTTAATATTAATCTGTATTTAAAGAGTAGTATCTATAAGCAATAACTATATGTTTATATCTGGCTTCTCTGGGGCTTCAGAGATTAGGTTGGAAGAAGTCGTTACTGTACTTTAACAAGCTTCAGTGAAAAGTCCATGCTCCTTCTGTTTTGACAAGGAAGAAAAAACAGTCTAAGGAACTCCAAACCTATACTTAATCTTTACATTACCCTTAAAGATTACAGTAAAAGGCTAATTTTCAGCTGGCCTACACTATTTTTCTCAGATGTCCTTCATCCTTCCTAAGTACCGCATGTACACGCCCTGATTTCTGTGTAGAGTTGCTCCTTGCCTGTGATAATTGTACTTTGGTTTTGTTTTTTTCATAGCACAAACCTACAATCCTAGTGAAATAACTGAGATGAGGTGAAATCTCTGAAGGACTGGCAGTTCTGAGATCCTGTGTACCTTTCAGCTACTACTCTTACAACCAGACTACTGCTTTTTACTGTCACTCACTTAAATTACGTTTCGTAGCTTACTTTGGGGAACTTCAGTGTTTTAGTGCCGAGAGAGCTTTTGCACCTGATCCAGAGATGGCACTGCGCTCGTGTGGTTTCATGGAGCCTCCGACGGGATAAAGAAAATGCAATCATGTAATTACAGCAACAGAATTTCAGCTGTGATGATGTTTTGAGAAGGGGGAGAAAAAGCCTCTCTCACCCAGAGCATCCAAGTGGCCTAAAATGGTAGCGTACGTAACTGCCAGAGTATGAAAAGCATGATATACTAGAGCCATCAAAGAAAGGACATCTGAACAGATGAGGAGAAAGAGTAAATGTCACCGAAATAGAACAGATAATGGCTTTTTGCTGCCACATAAATGCTGAGGCCACAAGGTGAAGCAGAAGACATTTCAAAACAGGCAGCATTGATCCTGTGATAACAGTCCCATTACCATGATTTTCTTTCTGTGACACTGCTTGATTGATACAGATGTAATCATTTCATTTCCTAGTTGCTGGTGCAGTAGGAGGGTATTTCCTTGGTGTGTGCACAACGCGCCTTTCCTGGCACAGCCAGAACTCCCGCTCCTCTCTCTGTAGCGATACTAACACGGCAGGACGTAGCCTGAGGACAGAATACCTCTGATTTTGCTGTGAGGCAACCACACGTAATTGTGAGTGGTGTTTTTATTACATATTTCTGCGGATAATCTAGATGCTTCCTGAAGTTTCACAATCCTTAAGTTGCACTGTTAGTAAATTATGGCTGTGCATCTAGCAGTATGATAAATCATAAATACTGAAACTGCTAACAAATATAAAGCAGTCATTTTGTCAAAGCCAAAACTGAAAAGAAATGAGGGACCTGTTTTCAAATGTAGGAAGTTATTTAAAATCAGAGAACTCTCACCAAGCTGTACGAATTCTACTTACGCCAGATCTAGCCCTAAATATTTTGTGATTGGGGGATATTTTCTTTGTAAATTGTATTTTAAGAAGTCAAAAAATAAGTATTTTCTTTCTAAGAAAAGTTTCTGTTAATAACATAAAAAACAATAATTAAGCATCTAACTAACATTTAAAAGGAAAATGTATGCTGTGTGTATTCATGTTTTTTCTGGAGTGATTAATGATTAACATCCTTAAACAAGGTGTGCTTGTTTAAGGATGTAAGTGGGGAAGTACCTGTAAGGAATATATATTTTATTAGAGCAACTGACACAGTTGGAGGAGGGAGGCAGACAAGATTCCTGGCACACACATGCTTTTTCCTGCATATGTTTGTTCTGACATTCAGGAGTGCAGTGAGGAGACTACAAAATAGGCCATACATCTTTGCCGAAGTGACTCTAGTTTGTGTCTTTAAAAAGAATTTCTCTAACTTTCTCTAACAAACATATTTCAAGTTTTGAAGAAGTTCAAAGTATAAAAGACCTTTTCAGTCTTACAACGATTTATTTCATGATTTACCTTATCCAAATGACTGGTACCACTGTTAAAAAAAAAAACAACCCAAAACAAAACACAAAAAACCCAAAGCAAACAAACCCTGAAAACTGCATTTCTGCAATTATTCTGGGGCTCCTATTCCACCGGTGGTATGTCTTTAATGTATTTCTGCAGATATTCTAGCTGGTACCTTCTCCTTGTCTATTCAAACAGTGATAAAGATCAACATGCACTGGAACTGGACTAGAAGGGAGATTTCCTGGTCATTGCCCAAGTGATTCCCAAGTAGCTTGACAGGTACGAAATCAGAATAAATAAATTAAAGAATATGAGCAACGAGCTGATAGCTGGCGTAAAGGTACCTAGTTTGCCCACACTTCCATTATTATAGAGACAGACATCGGGCGATTAGACCTCTATTTTTTCTCTCTCTTTCCTGTGCAGTGGGGAAATGCTTAACTGCTGCATATAGGGTATTGTCAAGACAAATTACTTAGTGGTTGTTCAGTGCTATAAAGAATATTATTGATATTAACCAAGCATGAGATGATTTAAGTTACTTAGAGCTGCCATTCACTAGAACATTTACACAGGAAATTTACTGTGAACATATATGTTCACATAGGGTTAGTTCTCATTCATGATTGGTTGATGATTTAGCTGTTTGACATGTCTGCTAGTTCAGCTAAAGGTTATTATGGCTTTCTACAGTAAATATGTTACCTACAAAAAACATGCTCCACATTCACTTTCAATTGAATATGAATTCTTAGTGAATTGGTGCAGTTACACCTTCGGAATTCAATTCAGAATTCAGTAACAACCTCAATATTAACTCAACTTAGATTGTGCAATGAGAGGGAAGAATCTGGAATACTTGAGCTTAGTCTACCACAACTTATGAATGAAATACATGCGGCAACCATTTTTCTCCAATTTACATCTTTTAAAATGGGTTTTCAAAGTTTGATGCAGTCAAACATTAACTTAAACTTGTGTTCTTAATTTTTTTTCTGGTGGAATCCTGAATTTATCCCTCATCTAATTCAGATTTTAAATAGATTCTGCAGCTTGTTTCCCAAGACCACCATGTCCTAAAATGCTCTTTGCTTCATTGTCGTCATGACATTTCAGGGGCTGGCATTAAGTCTTTTTGCAGAAGTAACTAGATTGTGTTTTATAAACGAGGCTTTGTATAGTTAAGAACAGTGTATGAAGTGTTGAATTGTGTATGAATTTTCACAACCGTTGTTCCTATTTTGCAGAAATGATGACTATTTATTACAGTTGTTTGCAGCATTCTTTTAGGAGAATCACTGAATTCCCAGACCCTGTTCTAGAGTGTTCCTGTTACCGTTTTCATATAAACACAGAAATGGCTTGCCTGTTGTTTTGAGGTTTACATAAAATGTGTGATCATTTTCACTAACATTAATACGGGTTTCATGGAGCAAACATCTACATTATTTGGAGATCAGCCTCTAAACATAAAGAAGGTTCTACAGGTTAGAATTAATGAATTGTATAAATCAGTATATTGCATCACAGACCCTGAATATGATGAAGTACTTGCTGAGGTTTCATCTAATCAACAGAAGAATTTTTGGAAGGAGGTGTATCTTTGAACTATTATCAGGGTGTGTTCTGCATGGCCTTACCAAAGACAGTTAAAAACACATGAAGAAAAAGTTAAAAAAATTCCGAGGTATACCATATCACAGGTATTTCTGTTTTAATACATTTAAGATATTTTCTGCCTGATTTTTAAGACAGATGTTGTGTTTTAGAAGATGACAAGCAAAATAGATATTCTGCAGAGCATGGTTCCTTATGTAGCAAAGAATGAAAAATAAGTTGCCAAGACTGCTATTATTTGAGATAACTCTTCTATTATGTGATTTAAATTTTCCCCTGACCTTCAGCTCGTATTCTGCTCAAATCCATAATAAATAGAATCAAGGAAAAGTTGCCAAATTCATGGTATCTCACTAGTAGAGCTGTTTCTACTTCTAGGCCATTGTTTTACGGGGGGGAGGGGGGAAAGTGGGGAAATAATCAATAACTTTCTCACAGCTGAAGTGTCTCAGAGAACTGGTAATGCCTAATTTGTTTTGCTTGTTTATGACAAAGTCTGAGGACAAAGAGGTCACGGCCAAACTAGTAGAACAAATTGGTCTGAAAACTGCTGTAGTTGTGAGTCTGCGCATGGATGCGTACAGTGAAATTCATTGGAATAAAACCTATATCTCCTCGAGCTCACTGTGGTTTTTGGGTTTTTTATTTGTAGTAGTCTCTGAGAAAGATGTGTAGTTTTGTAGTTTTATTTGTGTTAATAAATAATGCAAAGAATGAGCTCATTTCAGTAAAGGAGGAAATTTTTCAACAGTGCAAGTTATTTTTCCCCACCAGTGATCATAGTACTGTATTTAACGAGGATATATTGAATTATTTTTATTCTGAATTTGTAATATGGGACCATGTTTAGTATATGATATAGGATCCCATTTCTGTAGATATTATTTTTGTTTATAATGTGGCCTGTTGCACTGGTTAAGTGCTCAGGTAGTCACGTTCTTGTTTTTGACGATACTAGGTTTTTAAGTTAATATCTGTATGGGTTGTGCTAAATGGGTGTATATGTAAATCCAAATAAGTAATGAAGCATGCATACCTTTATAATCTATATTTAAGATCTCTTTTACTTCATGAAGACATGTTGCTGGATTGCTATTTATAGTGGGGTTGAAAACTTATGAATATTCATGACATTTAATGTCGTATATCTGATTATCCTGAAAGAAGTACAGTTCCTATGAATAAATATTTGAACAAGCAAATGAACAGCAATAGAAATATAATTCATATCAGTGTTATCCAAAGAGCAGTGAAGCAGGCAATTCTAGTGAAAGACAAACCTATGAATAAAACTACTTTTTTTAATCTATCTCTTATTTTCTGAATAGGAAATGAATACATCATATGGAGGTGAATGACTTGTCTAATTGAAAGGTCAACATTGAAAAACAGTCTAGAATCACACAAATAGAAGGAACATGGAAATTTCTTGAAAAGTCCTGAACACATTTGTGTGTTTTTAGTCTATATTCACCATGATCTCTATGCTTCAAACTGTATCACAGTTTATATCGTAAAGAAGAGTTGCATGAATTTTGCTTACCTTAATATACCCTAAATGCAAATATTCAAGACTGAGTGGCAGATGATCTCTGGAAGCATAAATTGAAAGCAGATGAATGTTTCAAACTGTAGTCACAAATAAAATTAAAGAGAACTGAATACATGGTTCTTCCATTCTAAAGTAGTACAGAAAGTCATTTAGGAACCATTTAAACAGCTACTTTGTAGAAGATTTTTCAAACCTTAAAGAAAAAAAAGGATCTGGAAAAGCTGAGGAAAGCAATTATATTCTTGTAGGTGTTCCAACCGCTTGGGGTTCTGGTAGTGCACTGCAAATTCAACTTAGAGTTCCTATAAATGCTTTCAGATCAAACAAACTTGAACTGCGAAATTGCAAGTTATTTTTATAATCCTTTCAGTGATAACCATGCACACCACACTTAAAAGATAAAATTTCTCTCTTAAAAGAGGTGTTTGGAAAAAACTCATGGTTCAATTTTTGCTCCCAGTGAATTAAATGAAGTTACGTTCCTTTCTGATACAATGACTGCAAAGCTAGCAGCTACATCACCTTTGGAGGGTTTGGGGTTTGTTTTGGTTTTTTTGGAGGGGGGAGCTTTTTTGCTTTGTTTCATGTCTGTTGTATCTTGTGAATGAGATTAGCACCAGGGGTGCCCATGTCCGAGTTCTCACCCTCCCAAACGATTTACTGAGGAGGAGCAACTTTATTGTTATGTGTATTGAGTTTATACTGTAGCACAGCTTAGCAACTCATTGCACCTTTCTCCTGAAGGCACTGCCAACTGCAGAGTGGAACTTGGAGAGGCTGGGGGCAAGCACCCCCCAACAAGCCCGCACCCCCCAAACAGCCGGCATGGCAGCTCCTGGCCGTGCTGCGCTCGGGGCGGGGGGGATGCTGAGGGTGGGGCAATCCCAGATGTGGCCGCTGCACCCTTCCAATATCCCTTTTACTCTGGGAAGCAAAGTGCTCCCTTCTTGACTTGGGGAGTTAGGGTGCTTGTAGGACAACTGGCTAGGAGCCCTCCTGTCCCTGTCTCACCCAGCCCAGTGCTCTCTGAGGATCGAGCGAACACCGTTCCCGAGGCTGTCTCTCCGGTATCCCTAGTGTGGATTGTACCTCAAAGCCGCGATCTAGCCCGGGCACACCCCGGGTACGTGCACGCGCGCCAGGAGCTGGGCTGCTCCGGGGCACAGCACTGTGAATGAAACGCTACAGGTTAAATGTGCCCAAGTTACGCTATGGGTTAGAGTGCATACAGATGGGTAAGACACGCCAGGGACAGTGCAGTAGGACTCAGCGTGGATTACTCATAATTAGGATGGGGAGAACGAGTGAAGAGCGTATGATTTACATGATCCTGAAATACCAGCCTTAGTAGCCCTTTGCAGTGATTGGCAACTGCCACTTCAGAGTGCTTAGTGGACAGCCTGAGCAAAAGCCATGGACGCATACAGAAATAAATTTGACGAGCTAGTTTTTGGAAAATCCTTACTACTGTTGGTCAGATCTGTTTGTACTATTGCCTAGTATGAAGTCTGCTTGAGTCTTCTTTTACTGTTATCTTAACACAATTTACCTAGTATCAACTTAAACACTTTTACCAAGTATAATAATCAGAAAATGAGGAACTAGTACAGTGGCACCCTATTTTATGAAAGCAATAATTTCTTCCTCTTCAAAGTAGGAAAAGAACATGTTTGTTAATACGAGAGAGAAATGACCCTTGAGAGAGAATAATTTTCCAGAGAAGTTTCAGGAAGATTTTATGAGAAAGTATTGCAACAGAATAAGTGATCACTGAACCTCTGATGCCAATGAAAGGATCAGTTTCTTAGTTCATATCTTCTACTTTCATTGCTGCTCTGTGCATCGTATCAACTTCTTTTGCCTCTTCTGTTCAGTCAGCTCTAGAATTAGGATAGTTTACAATGCCTTTTACAGGTTATCCCTGCCCTATTGTTTCTCATTTGATACTAAAATGTCACCTGACTCATCTGATTAGCCCTATTTCCAGTGTTCACTGTATTCTAGATGATTATGTTTTGGTTTCTTCCCCCATGCAGCCCTTCATATTTGTGCAAGAGTTTTGTGTTTTAATATAGTTTACCTTAGTTTTATGAGGCAAGGAAGACACAATACAAAATTTAGGACTAGTATGAAAGCAATACATTTTAGCTTTTATACCTGGTTTTGTTTATTTTCAAGACTTGGACCTTGGTTCCTTCAAAGTGATTCAGCAAACAGGTCTATATGGAAACACAGCCTCTGTCTTGGGTCTTGTCTGAAAATCTTCCAGACAGGATTCACTCATCTGACACTTACCAAGTACTCCAACCTGCCTCTAGGCAGCAACTTACTGTCAAGAAGACCAGAGCTAGAGAGCAATTCAAGTCACATATTTTAGAAGTCAGGTTTTTTGATTGAATGAATGCCCTGGTAGAGGCCCCTGTTGCGTTCTGTTGGCTGTTTTTCTTCGGTGTGCTCTCTTCTCTGATGAATCTGACTTTTAGCTTAAAACACTGACATGGGGGTAAGGGCAGTTTATTTTTATTAATGGAGATGTTTTTAGGAATCGGGCTCCTTTTCTATATTTGATCTCTCTTAAGGCAATTGTTTGACAAAGGTAGAAAAGTTGCATAGGGTGGCAGGGAGTGGTGTCAGTGCCAGCTCAGTGACCACAGGAATTTCAGGGACAGACCTCCAGCACTCCATCCTTCCCCATAGACTGTGTATTTCACACTTACCTGTATTTTTATTGTTAAAAGCAGACATTTAATTGTTCTTTTAGCCATGGTCCCCGAGTATCACTACTGCTGTCACATCACTCCAGTTCCTTTTTAACATTTAGCTGTTAATGACTTGTCTCTCTTGTTTTTGAAAAGAGTCTCTCTTTTCTCACCACAGCTTGCCTTTTCCATTTCCTCTGTGCTTCCATCTCTTTCAGAACACGTTCAGTGTTTCTTTTCTCTTTTTTTTTATTTTTAATGTATTTGCATAGAATCCCCAGTAATATTAAAGGGTCTTAAACAGGACAAAAAGTAAGTTGGAATATCTTCCTTCTCTTGCTTAAGCTTTTTTTTTTCCCCCCACTTGATTCTGTGGTTCTTCTGAGTTATTATTTTCTTCCTGCTTTTTAAAGCTAAATGAAGTTGTCTAATAGACTATGTTGCCTTCCCTTAGTACTTTAATTGGTATTATACCTCCTTGACCTAGAAGAACAAGGGCACTTTTTCTAAAGCAAGCAAATTATATACTTCAGGTTGTGTAGCAACATGGTGCTGATGAGCAACTCCTTTAAAGGGGTTCTGTAGAAAGCACTTTCAAATTACAATATACTGAACTAATAACATCTACATTTTTTAGTATGGTATTCTTATGCTGCTGTTAACAATGCAAATCTAATCCCATCATTAAAGTCAATGTGGTACAATTTTCTATACCTAAATTTAGATCTAAAACATTTCAAATTTCCAAGATATTGTAATAAGAGTAATTATTATTAATCTATTATTTTCATTAGTTAAAATCCAACGTTGGGTATATTAAGAAAGTGAGAGATAAAATAAAAAATAGACTTAATTAAAAATAGGGAAAAAGATAAGTCAAGATACAGAGTACAGTTTCTAGATATTATCAAGCAAAAGCTATCTTCTTGTGTGAGCCTATGCTTCTTATTTAAAGTCTTCAGCTATGTTGGTTAATTTCAAAACTTTGATGTGGTTGAATGTCAGAATTATGCAGCAGTGTTAGAGTTCAAGCCATCTCTTAAACTCCGTGGGGACTGGGGTGGTAATTAAAGTCCTCTTCCATCCCCCCGAGGTCTAACCATTAATTCCCCGTTCTTTCCAGAGAGGGCTAAGATTCTCCTTCATGCTGCTCATTGCCGCAGATCAGCAGAGCTTATGGTTTCTGTAACCAGGGACTGGATGTAGGAAAACAAGGGCTTTGGCATCTGGAATAAATTGGCTGCCAGCATGGGACTGTAATTGAAGCACAAAGCTAGACAAAGCTCATCTTCCCTCTGCCCAGCAGAGAGTCATTTGCAATGCTCGGTGTCACTAGCACAGGCATGGAAGAAGATGTCAGCCTCACCTTTTTTAATTAGGTGCTGAAGGCTAAAAATATTCCCCTTGTGTGTGGTAGAAAGACAAGATAAGGTACACATGCTGACTCCCACACGCCGCAAAACTAGTAAGGTTGCATTTGCTGAATGGCAATTGAGTTAAAACCAGGAAAATGTAGCTTCAATGCAAGCTTCAGAAGGCAGAGCCGGAAAGAACCGCACATTTTACTTGCATACAGAAAACTTCACCTCCCACACACTGAGCTCTAATAGTGGCAGCGTGTCCCAGTCCAAACCTGCAGACGCGCACGGGGTCATACAGTTCTCTTGAGCGCTCTCCAACTGCAAACCGTTGAGAGAGCTGAATAACACCACAAAGGAGAGAGAGCTATAGTTCTGCTAGGAAAGACATTCTGTCACCTTTTGAAACTGCATCTTTCTGTAGCAATTCAGAGACGCTTTAAGCTGGGAAATGGTATATCTATTTTGGCAGGAATTAAACTTTCTAAAGAAGATGTAGAGCATTAGGCAACTAGCAAAAAAAAAAAAAATTCAGACTTAAAGAAAAATACCAAAATAATTGTGCTTTGGCAAAAAGCTGTTAGCACTTTCTATTCTTGCTGAGTTCTGCCTAGTTTAAAACCATCTCAGCCACGCTGTATTGAAAAGCGCTACCATGTTTAAACTTGAATGTCGCTTTATTTGCATTCTACTCGGAGTGGACCTAAATCAAAAGCAGCGGGCAAAATACTGGACAGAGCAAAATATTTTTTAAAAAAGGTTGCCGCCTCCTCAGATATATTGATTCCTATGACTTAACTAGAGTTACGAAAATTTAAATGTGTTGATGGTGATCTTTTCCCTTTCCTGACACCAGCTGTCTACCTACATCAGTGTAGCTACTCTGTCAAAAGGGTGCTGAAGTATGTGATCTTTCAGGTCAGCTTTCCAGTGGCAAAGTGATGACATGAACTTCACAGGGTTCTTATCTTTGAAATAACCTATTTGCACACAAACATCAGCATTTGACCATCCCATTAGGCCATAAAGCAATAGTTTCCTGTGGTTATCTCAGACCCACATTATCTTACAGAGTTATGGAGACTAAGTCTAAGAACAAATTCTGGTTTCAGTATATTTCTCCCATGAAGGACAGTGTATAACCCAGCCAAAAACCGCTTCATGCTTTCCCTCCAAGGATGAAATCACTGAGCAATCAAGCACATCAGACTATAGTTATGTTCATCTGGTGTCACCTCCCAGATCAAATGTTACAGTCTAGTATCTACAGGTTGCCTTTCTCATGGGGATGGCTGGTATCTTCAATCCCTGATATATTTTCTACCTTTAATACTGTGAAAATAAAAATCTCCTGTGAGGAATATGCTGCTCAAGTATAGGAGGAAAAGAGTTAAATTAAACTAGATTTATGCTGGTGCCAATCCTGTTGTTGTTGGTTTTGTTTTCAAAGATTTTTTTTTTTTTTTTTTTGGACGGGTTGGTAGTGTCCAGAGTGGGGTGGATTTGTCACAGGAAGGCCCAGGCAAAATTTACAGCTGAGTAGGAAATGAAAGGTAAATGTAATCAGATGTTAAAGGTTTCAGAGTAGAGGAAAATTCCTCTGTAAGGGTTCAGCGATGGTTTATTCATGTGAATTGCTGTTTCTGTCTGTTTTTATAAACATCTTTAGTGACCTCAGAAGAATCTCTATCTTGCCCATGTGCTTAACTAAACAGCTTTGTTCCTTCCTACATCGTTGCAAGCGCAATCTGTAAGGTACCAGAACCTACCTGTGTTGATATGTTCTAAAGATGTTTTAAAAACTTCTTTTCCAGTATTGATAGTATCACATGTTCTTCAGAAAGAGAATATAATCTTTTTTAAAAAATTTTTTTAATTGTTTTTAACAAAGTTGAATTAATTGAATATTGTCCACCGATATTCAATCTGCGAAGTAGGAGATCTCCTGAACAAAAGAGAGGATTTGAAAGCTGTGTATCTTTAGTTGATTTTGTAAAGTCAGTGATGATCACCCATATATATGATGGTAGGATCAAGCCCTTCAAAGTACCTGTACAAGGTTTTCTGATTGTTTAGAACTCTCAACATCATTTAGAGTTATAATTGGTTGTACAGTCAACATTTTTTGCTACATCACCTATAATGTCCTTGTCATGGAGTCCTTCACCCATAATAATCAAATCATTTCCTTTCTGGTAATCTAAATACTTGTTCTCCTTCCACTCAGCCCTTCTTTGACCAAGTGATTTTTTTTTTTTTTTTTACAGCAAAAGTAACAATGTGTTTAAAATTTTAAGACAAATCCATAATTATGAAGAAAAAAATAGCATTTTTCACCCCCCCCCTTCATGTTTTATTCAGGAGATTTCTTTCCATACAGATAAATAAAAGTAGTTAGGGCTTAAAATTAGTCCTTCAAGAATCACATAAAACTTAGTTTAAGTCATCTAAGAAGTGGAAGCGATGCTATCCAAGGGGTTGTACTCAGTAAAAAGGTAAAGTGAGGATGCACAATACCACCTCATTTCTTCAACACAGAGATGGAAATGAGAAAGGTGGTGGTAGGATTTAGAGACGCTTTCAAGGTGAACAGTAGATTTTCCAGTAATTTGATAATATCCAATAACATGGATGATAAAAAAGAGCAAGATTGTTTTGGTGGAGAGGGAGAGTGTTTAATTTAGGTTGGAAGTTTGGTAGATAGGCTTTGTTATTACCTGAGACAGTGAAGAAAGGCCTGGCAAGTTTACAAGGAGAGTTCAACTTTTATATAAAAAATCTATCTTTTGGAGACAAACTGCTACACCAGATGTTTTTAAATTGATTTGATTTTTAAAAAGGCACTTGAACATAGGTCTTACAGAGAAATGCTTTGAGTTGTATGGCCACTAAAGAAGTCTAATGGCTGGGTTATTTTCATAAGGAGAATTGTGTGACAGAAAATCTTATCAAATAGAAATCGAGTCAGCAAATTGGGATTTGTGATGAGATGAGAGAGACAATCATTCAAGGATGCCTGGACAAAGAAGAGTACAAGCACAAATGAAGAGGAGTGAATGAAATTGATCACCCATCACTCAGAAAGATTAGTGATAATTAAACCACTGTGGCAAGATCTGATTTATCACAGCACAAATCTCGGAGCAGTTATGGTTAGTGATGAAAATGGTTATCAAAAGTAGTGTTCACCTTTAGGAAACCATTGACATAAATTAGGTCCTGTCTCCTTTGCTAGTTGATGGAGTCCTGTATCCCATCATGCCAACGTCTAAGTTGTGTCTACAGTAGTGACTGGTGCAGCATGAAGAAAGAAGGATGACATTTTGATTTGTTGTGTTCTGTTACTCTTCTAGGAGTTTATATCTGTATTCTGTGTTTTCTGGGACTAAATTTGATGCTGTTGCTGGTCTTAGGGACGTAAGATGAATCCGTATCAAACAGAGGACACAAAGTGGATTTCTGTACAGCCATCCCAGATGGCTGTACCTAGTGCCCATGCTGTTACTAACAGAAATTCATGCATATGTAGTGTGTACACTGCTGGAGGAGCCCCGAGAGATGTGTTTTCCTCCTGAGGAAGGCACCCTGTGTCCGCATAGCATGTGGGGCACCCTACCCTGGCATATTACTTCAACCTTGGTTGCACCTGAGGAGAAAGTATTTCAGGTGCATTTCAAGGTGCAGTTGAGTTCATACCACATGACGTAAATACAGATGAAATGCAATGCATTTCTATTACTATTTGCAAGTGAAAAGGATGGTTCCAGTACATTAAGTAGGTTATTTAGATGCACCCAGTGCAGCATGCATTCTTCCTGCACTACCACTTTCTTTGAATTTTTGCCGGTGCTGACAGATAATTAGAACCCCTCTGGTTAATTTCTGGCCTTAGAAAATATTATGATTGCCTACAGAATGGAAGTTTTCTTATTCTTCTGGCAGGGCAATTCCTAGTTTTACAAGCTTTATCAGTAATGTTCTGTATTCCAGGTTTTCTACATTTTACCATAAACATCTATTCAGTGAAGTGTTAACACAAGATGAAGGTTTGTTCTTGGTATGCTAAACCAGATTGTAACTACAGAGCTATGTGGATAAGGGGTTCGTGCTCTTTGGCATATGCAATATTTAGATTGGTATGGCTATGAATAGCAATTTGAGCATATAAGCGTCTTCTCTGTGATTGTTTCAGTCTATGGCATAATATAGTTTTCCAAGAAAGCCATACAGTATTACCGCAGATCTAAGTACGTAGCTGTCCTTGTTCATTCTGTGGAAGAAATCTTTTACAGTATGTGTGTTTGGTGTCTGTTCCACAGAAACCTTTTCCAGGGTATAATTCATATTTTGAAAGTAGCATTGAGCAGAGGGAGAATCTCACAGGCATATGCATATTTAATCTGGGGAGCAAGTTCGTTTGTATGAGGTTTATTTTTCCCCAGGGTGTCTATCCGCCATCAGTGATTTGTTTAATGAATGCATTTTAGCTGTTGCTTCAAATCTCACAGGTTTAGAGTTCTTAAAAATTTTAATGTCCTTAGCTACCACTGGAAATCTCAGTGTAATTCTGAATAAGATAGTTGTACCAAGGTGTTCAGGCTTCTTTTCAGTATTGTATATTTTTCCTGTAAATTTTAAAGGGAGTTCTGCTTCCCCTACATACACATTAGAAGTTTGACAGCTTTCTCCTCAACACAGAATAACCTTCCTTAAGGCAAAAGATAGTAAATGCTGGTTGCAATTACTCTGTATGAATTATGTTTAAGTCATGTGACCTTCCTTTCAGAGTTGTTTTCTTTTGCTGTGTGGATTGTTTGGGATTTATTCTTGATGTAATCTTTTACTTTTTTTTAGTGGAGCTTCTCTTTTTTATATGTAGGGCTCTGCAATATTTTTCCTGAACAGTACAACATAACACTGCCCATGATGTTTCCTGCTGCTGGTTCCTATGTTTGGTTAGCTTGCTTCTTGTTAGCATCACAAGATAGTTTGTTTCATTGAAGGATTTCAGTCAGTGTCTTTCAGGAGTCATAATTAAGTAATATCTACACCAAGAAGATGTGTCTGACAGAAAGAGATAGTTACACTGACATCTATGCAGGTTGATACTGTTGATCATCTTCCCAGAGACATTATTATCAGATTCTGCTAGGTTTGAAGATGTTAGTGGTGTTTCTTCAAATAAGTAGAATAGGAAGTTGAAAACAGCTGTAGTTGCAAAAAGCAGGAATAATGTCTTTGTTAATAAATCTTTAACCATGGGGATAATACTCTTTACCTTTACTTGAGGGGCTGTACCTGTGATGATTATGTGCATTTCATAAATGCCCTGATAAGAATTGTTGGGTTTTCTGTCCTTTTTAAAAATTGATTCAGCTAAGGATTTGTGGAGAACCTAGGTTTCCTTTCCTTGACCTCTAAATACCAGATAAACTTATATGGCAAGCTGTGCTCCTTTGACTCAAGTCACTAGATATCCTAGTGGAAGTTTTCTTAATGTTCTTCTCTGTATCATAGTGTAAGATCTTCAGAGCTGTAAAGACTAGAAATTCCTCTTCTAACTTAAGCAAATGTTTTAGTTGTTGGGAAGTATACATTTCTGAGCTAGCACTGGAAAATGTTAGTCTACAGGTGCGTAGGTGGATGCTTCCTTGTCCACCTGATTCTACCTGTGACAAAGCACTAGAACTGTATAGAAGTGCCTAAGTGATACTCTAATTCAGGAGGTTTCTTTTATACGGCTATGCAGCTGTGATTTGGATGTACCTAATTAGTATAAGTACACAACAGTGCTATCTTCAGGTTCTGTCCACAAATTTCCTTTAGAATAGGTTTTCTTGATAGGGCAGTCTCTTTTCTTTTGGTATAGAGGATCATACAGCTCCTGAAAATATAGAAAACTATGATGGGCTGAAGCAATTCATAGGAGGAAGTGGAACAGGGAGAAAAAAAAAATTAGTATAATACCAAAGAGGCTAACTACATACAAGACTTTCAAAAGCATTGGAAGGCTGCCTTAAAACATAGTACTTCTACCCTATTATTCTCTTTTTATGTAACTATATTCATCTATTAACTCCATTTATTACATATATAACAAAAGTAGGAGTCACTTTTTATTTTGACTTTTGTGAATGTGATTGACCAGTAACTGTCTACAATACTCAGGGTTGTGTTCTGCCAGTGCCTTGTAGACTGTCTTCAATGCTTCCTTTACCAGGGTTAGAGTAGGGTTTAATTTCTGGGTTTTGTGCCCGCATTACATTGATCACTTATACTTTACTAACCCATCTAATTTTTATCATCTTCTATTCTTAAATATTGAATCCAGTGCAGAAATTCTATTAGTCATTAGTTGATCTTATGCTTGTTTCCATTTCTGTTACTTCTGTTTTTGTAATAAAAATAATTTTTCTCCTGTGATACACCAACTCTCCTCTGAATGTTGTTCCTCTTGAGTAGAAGATACTGCCTGTTATAATTTTTACCAAAATTGAGGTTCTGGGAGGAGCAAGACAAAATAAGAAGATAAGTTGCTCCGGATATCCTCAGTCTTTCCCTTTGCAAGCTGTTGTCTATATTTTGGTGAAAAGGTTGTTAGGGAAGGTAACCACCTTCTGCCATACAGAGAGCTCTTTCAATGGTGCGTGATACAATACGTGGTAGTTTCTTAAAGTAATAAATATTTGTATTGCCATAAAGCAAAAGCAAATTAAGAGTGCAGAGAAAATTCTGGGTTTAATCTTCTGGATTCTAATTTTAAAATCTTAGTTGCAAACTGATATGATATTTGAAACTGATCATGTTGTTGATGATGAAAATCATTCAGCATCTGGCAAAGTCGATCCACTTGTATGCGCTTAATGTTTCATTTATGGATTCATTTGTTTTATTTAATTAGCTGGGCTCTTGTACTCATTCCCCTGAAACACTGCAATGTAATGTTTATGGAAGTGCATGTGACCTTGGAGATACACTTCTAGCCATTCCCTTGTCTTCAGAGAATACAGAATCCATATGGTGCTCTCCAAAAAGGAAAGTGTTTATGCTGCCTTGATGCCAAATTAGTTGTCATTACATTTGAATAAAAGGTGAACAGTTTGAGGCAAAATCTAATTATCATCTACTGCTGCTTATATTCTTTGTGCAAATTGAACATTTACATTTTTTAATAACAATGCCGAAGATCAAAGTACATCTTTGTCAATTTTGCTTATTATTGCCATCTACGCTGGTGTCATAAACTCTGGTACTGACAGACTGACAAAATAGCTAGAGAGCTAATTACTTGAAATAGGTTTCATGAAAGCTATTAATAAAGTGTTGTCACAATTAGCACATATAAAAACATGAAAAGAGTGCTGTATTGGAGCACTTTGTTTCTGTTGAAAACTTTGTTTCTATTGAATGAACACAACTTGGCTGAAACTATTTACAAACTTGTAATGAATTTTTCATTCAAAATACTTCATTAAGTGGATAGCGTACATTTAATGAAGGAACATTTTCAAGTTTTCAGCTAAAAACATTTTAAAATGCACTGTTAAAAATGATCAACATTATTCACAAAAATCTACTCCTAAACTAAATAAAGCGTTTGATTTCTAAGTAAGTAGTCATGTTTGATTTGAGATGAACTGGTTGCTTTAAAAAGTACAACTGTTTCAAACTGATGTAAAAAAACAAAATCATTCTCTTTTTAAGGCTTCTAATAAAACAAGTATCACTAGAATAGAATAGTATTTCAAAGACTAAGGATGTTCTTGGATGTTTCTTGGAAGAAAAGTTGCCATTTAAGAATGCATTTTATCAATAGTAATAAAATTAATATAAAAATTAGTAGGAATAGAAGGCCATAGGAGACCATTTTGTAGGTCTTTGAGTACTCTAAAACAGCTGATAGACATTGAGCAATTACACAGTTCATGATGGTCCACAAAACACCTGCCCCACACAAAGCACACCACAAAGCATTTTCCGGTATTTTATATCAATGCCAACACTTAATGGATTGAAGATCAAAATGATAAAAAACTAGTGGGCCACAGAGAGAGAAGAGATCAACGGCATTTCCAGTGTCATAACTGCCTCCAGGTGTGTCTGCAAGAGCACTGACCTCACCATGCCATTTCAATTTGGACCTTGGAAACAGCCCCTGACATGACTGAGGCTGAAATTCCATCCTGTCTTCAAATCTGGAGATCAAAGACCCTAACTGTATGATCTATACATTGACCAGATAACTGTGAGAGCTGAAATCATGTGCCCTTTATTGGGGCACTGGTTGACTGCCAGTTTCTGGAATGTTTGATGCTACTAGCCAATCACGCAGTCTACAGGTTGAAACAAAAAATTCCCAGATGCTGGTACTCTTAAATATTTAGAAGAAGGAAAAGGACATGGTGAAGTTCAATGCACTTTCAGATTCAAATAAATGTTTATGGAAATATTTTCTGTTCTTCTCTCAGCTCTGGCCAAAAGAAAAATATTTTCATTGACATTTGGAATGATGCATTCAAAACAGTTCTGGGCCAGATTTCTAAGCTCTTGGTATTTATTTGTGGGTCACAGTGCTTGAAAACATTAAGCTCCTTTCCAGTTTATCAAAAGCATGTCCCATGGTGACATTGATGACCAAATTTTTCTGAGGTCAGTGGCTGACATGCTGATTTTACTTTGAAAATTCTCTCTTGATTGTAAGAGTTGGAAAATGCTGGTGATGGTGCGCTCCCCGCAGGACACACTCTCTGAAGCTTCCAAGCAGAATTCAGTTTTATGGGTTTTTACTTGTATAGCTTTTTAACTAGGCTGTGTCGAAAGAAGATTTCTAGAATGTGTTGTGTTTGCAGATGGTTTCATCAACAGTCACATTAGTGGTAAGTAGACTTGATCTCCAATTTGGGTGTACTTTCACGTTAGGACAACGTATTTCTTGAGAGGAGTACGGCTGGACATCTCTGTTCTCAAGTAGCTAAGAGAATTTTCAAGGTGGGTGTGAACGTCAAATAGTCAGCTGCCAAGTAATGACACTTCTGAGATTCCTCAAGCTTGTAACACATAAATAACTTCGCAGGCAAAACCAGAATTTTCTTGATAATATTAGATAAATATTATCTTGCTTGAACTCCTGAAAGGCACATTAATATCTTTTACATGTAAAATACATGATTGGATTAATTCTTAACATTGCAAATACAACCTTGTAATTTAAATGGATTTTTTTATTGTATATTAATTTTGATGAATGACTGGGAGGTTTTTCAGAGGGAGGTACATAAAGTAGTGTCTCTGAAGCCTCACTGGCTAATCAAATTGCTATAAATAACCTTTAATAGTCTAAGCCTCTACCTCTAGATTATTTCTCTCATAATTATCCAAGAAGTTAAAGAACTGACACCTGTGGAGGTTTTCTTTCAACTGTTGGGAATAGTCCTGAATGTAAATCCTCCCCACACAATAAATACCTTTCAGTAGAGGTTGTAAGTAGTGTGTAGCATGTCAAATCTTTGCTCTGTGTACATTTGGCAATGAAAACTCATCTGATTTAAAGTGGTGTAGACTGGCATTCATGTCCACACTTACGTATTGGTCATGGAAGGAAGACTGAGGGGAAAAAAGTGTGCACCCTTGCTCAGAGCCTGATTTGTGCTTGCCCCATGCAGTCCATACAGCAAAAATAGAGAAACTTTCATACAACTCTGTCAGAGATTTCAAAGGGAAGGCAACAGAAGGGGGGACAATACAAAAGTGATTCAGAGGCATTGGACTAGGTGACCTTTAAAGGTCCCTTCCAACCCAAAGATTCTGTGTGGACTCGGAGACTTCTTTCTTCAACTGAATGTTGCTGAGAATGTCTATCAGTCTTTATATCAGCTCCAAATTCTTTTCTTATTCTTTAAAATAGATCAGTACTATAGCTGCTTTTTCTGCAGGAAGCTAGATAAAAGTTAATGTAAACAACTGTAGTTATAGTTTCCATTTTGAAAGAGAGTTTGACACCAAGAAGTTGAGTCAGTTGTCTGAAATAATGACCAAAAAAAGCCAATGTGAAAGCTGACCAGGAACAAGAACTATTTGATCCTAGGTCCTACACATATTTAAACAACAAACTAAGCAACTTTGCTTCTAGTTTCTGTATTCTTTCCTTGAATCATTCTGACAGACTGTAATCTGGTCCTGTTGATATTATGCATTTGTTCTTATTGTATTCATGGCAGCCTGTGATTTACCTCTACTTTTTTTTTATGTATACATTCATACCTTTTGAAAATGTAGCAGCCTATTAAATATGCATGCGCATATATGTGCATGTGTGTACATTCACATTTTTGTACAAATACAAAGAATTGGGAACTTTGGAGGGATCACAACAGGTTGAAAGTAAGTCAAGTTAGCTTAAATTCACTGTATTAGTATGACATTAAGATATTTGGAATTTTACTATTTTAGGCCCAGAGTCACAAAGGTCACTCTCCTATCTTTTTTGCTTGTAGTCTCAGCTGAGAAACTGGGTATTGAGTGGACTGTGGAACAGGAATCACCAGTGCGCACTGGAGATATTAATTTAAAATTAGACTGGTGAGCTAATTGTGAGCTGATTGTTCACCACTGTACTGGTGAACAAATGTGAGCTGATTGGCAGCAACAGGACTTGTAAAGGCTGGTCTGCAGTTTAGTCACCATTGTGGTATAAATTGAGGGTTTCGTGGTCTGGACCTAAAGTTAGAAATCAGAGTCTTTGTTTTCACACAGTTCTGTCTGTCTGAATGAGAGACGGAAGATGTGAACCTGTTTTGCAATCATCTGTGGCAACCTTGGGGTTGACGCTTTGAAATGTACAATTCCCTCTGGTCGATATGGACGCTAGATTTCCCAAGAAAGGTTCCAAAAGTAAGTTTTCCCTGGCGTGCCTAGTTAAACACCTCCCTTCTCATTTTGCTTTGTTTTCCACTGGGATGCACCCCAAATTGGCTCTATTTCAGTGCTGCTGAATGTGTACAGTTTGATAAGCACATTGTAGCAAATCTTCAGGATGAAAGGCACTGTATAAATGTCAAGTTATTTACCCATTTTAAAGCATTTAATTCTCCAGAGCCATAAATCGGGCAGTGTTTTCTAACACAAAATTAGCTTTTTAATGCTGTAGGACCCCCCCAACACTAACACATGTAGTAACTTCCACATGCTTGTTGCTTGGGAGACCAAAGGTTGATTTGTTTAGGAGATGAAGCTTCAGCAATTCAACTGCTTTGTTCACACTGGATTTAGAACCACATTAATAGGCCAGACCAGGTCTCAGTTCAGCCGTTCTGTCACCCTGCCTTCTCTTACGAGCAGTATAGACCAAATATGCTCATGTACATATAGGCAGCATTCACAGAAGGCGCAGTAAGCCTGCAAGCAAGGGCAGAATAGGACTCGCAAGTTTCTTACTGATAAAGTCAGCATAGGATAGTGTATCATTTCTGCCTATTACTATACTAGCTGCATAGAAGATTTATGATTTCTTTTTTGGCAATTAGTTGTGGTCGCCTGAAGACTTGAAAAAATGGCAGAAAACCTCCGTGTTTATTTCCAGGCTGGTGATGTATTACACACCTTGCATTTTATCTTTGTTGGTGTTCCATCGTGATTGACTTTTTTTTTTTTTTTTGGTCAGACTATTTTCTTCAGCTTTCTGTTGCCTAAATTTGTCTTACTACTCTCATGTCCTTTTCTTAGAAGAAACAATCAATAGAAAGTGCTTTTAGCAGTGGCACAGCATGGTGTTTTACTGCAGTGTAGGTGCTGGGTGGTGTCAACACTGCTGACCTTCTATATATCGGGATTTTGGTTAAGCAGCAGATATCATGTGGTGCTGCTTTAATATGTGTCTTTATGGTGCCTGGGCATGTCTGGAGCTGGGCTTTGTTAATACATGTTTGCTTTAGGTTCTGAAGGAAGACCCAAGACAGAATCTTATTTACTGTTTTTCAAATGCTCCTCGAAAGAATATTTGTTTGCATATAAAGCATTTCTATTAACAATATAATACTGAGCAAAGAGAATGCAAAGATATCAAGTATGAAAACACATTTCATCTTCACTGGGTTTTTACTGTCACTGTTGGTGGGACAGGACCTTATTGCTTATTGCTCATTTTGGACCTGTAGATATACTTCACACGTTAAAAAGCTTTGGGATGAGGTTCATTTCCCGTTCAAGCCAGTATGCATGAGATTTAAACTCCTGAGACCTAAGCTCCAGAGAGAATTTAGTCATAATTCAGAACTACCTACAAGTCATAGTCGAGAAATACTTCCTTTCTTGGCAATGGCCCTAGTATTAGCACCCCCAAAGAAGTGCGGTTTGGCTAAGAAGAACGGGAGCCACGGCCACATCCTGTGAGATAATGGAGGTTTCTGTCTCAGGTGGGAGACCTCAGCTGTGGGCTTTCTTCCGCTTTCAGGGGCTTGAATCTGTAGCGTACCTAATCGCCCCAGCTCTCCCTGCGGCCACGCAGTTGCGGGCGGGGGGCAGAGAATGTGGTCGCCCGGGCTGGAATCGGGCACCCTGCGGCTGGGGCTAAGCAAGCAAAGGGCAAGGAAGAGAGGACTGACAAGGAGCCTGGCTTCAGGGGTCTGCAAAGCATCTGGCATGAATGTGGTCCTGGACCAGTTCTGAGGGTAGGTGCACACTTTGCATCGCACTTGTTTGGAATGAAGCAGCAAACTACTGTCTGTTCTGCACCTTAGTTGCTTCTGCACAGCACAGTGAGGCAGAATCTTGGCTTTCTTAGAGACACCCAAGAGAACTTCGGAGTTGGGAAAAAAGTCTGAACTAAGGTAACTATATGTTATTTGATTTTATTCTGGTTTCTTTGATTAACTCTGATTTAGATCATGGCTTTCGTTACCTGCCTTGGGAAACATTGAGGCGTGTGTGCAGCAGAAGGAAGGTGAGGGCAGCCTGTCACAGCACCTGCGCTGCTTACACGGGGTCTTTTCCAGGACCTGTTGAGTGTTGAAACTCAAGGAGTCAGGCTGGATTCTCCTGTTGTGATGAGAATCTCGCCTTCTACTCAGTTCATCCACTGTTATTACATGTCTTTTTTTTTCTTTCTTTTGTATAATTATAGCAGCTAAATATATTTTGTCTTCCTTTAGAATTGTAACGTCTGACTGAAATTAGGAGACGTCAGTCTCCAGATGGTTTCAGATTTTCACAGGCCTAAGCTAAGTTGCAAGAGAGAGAAATTTTTAAAAACATTGTCTTAGAAACACAAAACAGGATATAGTGTTACTACACCAGATACAATTTTTGTTTTGTAAGGAAGATGTAGCTTGTCACAAAGCCGTGAGATAAAGCTTCACAAATTCTAGAGCCTTCGTGCTCCATCTTTTTCATTGCTGAAGTTACCTAGGATTGATGTCTGCAGAGGCGAACAGTAGATGCAAAGAAACTGTATGGTAACTGTGTGACTTCAGGGAGGTTCCATGATGAAAGCTATAGTCTATTTCTGGAACAAAATAAATGATGATAATGCAAATAAAAATGACTACCTGAAGCCATCTTTTAAATACCTTTGAGAAACTGTAAAGTCATTTGGGGGATTCTTTTTTTTAAATTACCTATTATCATCTTTTTACCTTTTTGTTTCCTGCCTAATGAAGATAGCTTGGCTTCAGAAACTTTAGTAAGTGCATTCGGTACAGATATGTGGGCATACAAAGAATTTGAAGGCATAATAAAAAGCTACACTAATGAAATGCCCAATATAAATAAACACAGCAAGTGCTGTTTTGCATTTTGCCTGCTTATTTATTGTTCACAAAGACAAGTAAAGGTCATCTTTTGCTAATGGCATAATAACCTTGGCCTCCTTAGTATCAAAAAGTTAAATATTGTAAAGAAATGTTTCTGTGAGAGGAGGATTTTAATTATAATAAATCTTTATGTTTTCATTTTAGCACCAGTCCATTTTCTTTCCATACTGAAGTTCTCAGTAATTTATTCATGACCTTTAGCTGATTTTTAGAAATGTAGATTGGGAATTATTGCTCTC
>NW_010511067.1:55767-70095 GCF_000687285.1 Phaethon lepturus | reverse complement strand
GGGAAGTGCCAAGGCAGGAATGCCTTGAGAAGCTTCAAGGGATTTTATTAATGAGATCCACTTCTCACATTAGAATAAAACAGCTGAAGCTGCTGGTTTTGCTCATCCTGGTGTATATGCGGAAGATCAATGTTTAAAATCACATGGAGATTTTTTGATCTAAGATAAACAAGTGGTCAGACCACATAAGGATAAGCAATTTATGATGAATAATCTGGTTTGTTTATGAATAATTTTCAGCCTTGTGATTCTGACTTCCCTCTCCATAAAAGTTGAGATAGTAAAAAAACCAAAACAGCTGACTTCAAAGGCTGAGCAAGAAAACCAAAAAAATTCTCCATATATATGAATGTATGGGTAAGAGTATATAGTGTACCTACCCATGTGCAGGTAGTGCATGGTCGGAAACAGATGTAAAATGTATTTCTTCCCAAAATACCTTCATTGCAATGAACTAACACTGTAGACACAAACTTTAAAGAAAGATTTAGAAAGTAAGCACCTGGGAGCTGTTAACATTTCTACATAGCTAGTTTTGTCACTAAGCAAAGCCTGACAACCTGGTAGGCTGACAAGGGTGCAAAGCTCAGGAACCCTGCCTCCTTTATGGTTTTTTTTCCTTCCCGTACCATGATCTACTCTGGGTGACTCTCCCATCCTCCAATGGAAGTAGGCTTGGAGACAAGGAGAAAAAGGGGCAGGGAGAAAAAGATTGATGCCAACTGACTGTGAAGATAGAAGCCATGAGAGGAGCAAGGAAGACCAAGAAGCAGGTATTCAGTTTATGGGCCAAGACTAGAAGGGCAAGTGGCCAAGTCTTCAGAAATTTGAATTTACATAGAGTAAATTCTTCAGCATTTTCATAGGTGTTGAGAGCACTTACACCAATGTCTGCAACAGCTGTGCACTGCCTACAACTGCAGCTCTCGCCATCTCTAGGATTGCTAGGGACACAGGAACCAAAACACTGGTATTCGTGTCCCTAAACGTTCTCTGCAAGCTTCCAGACAGTGTGCATCAGGAAACAACTTTAGCAAGGTATTAATGGCTGTACTAGATTGCGGTTATAAAACTTCTTTGAAATAATTAATTCAGATTAGGGAGACTAAGACTGCATCTGCACCTGCAGGAGAGGGAATGGCAGTGGGAGCCTGACTGAAATACTGGAACTCAAATGAGAGAAAGATATCAGGAAGGGCTAAGCCAAGCACATGCTATCTCAGATCCACTAAGTTAGCAAATAGTTGTGAAATATAGACAAAGTGCGCATCTTTCTCAAAGAGAATGACAGAACATGGCAATCTCTTGGTTTACTTCATTCCTGCATCATATTCTGTCATGGATCTGTACTATCTAAGCACTTTGACCTGTACCTCATATTGACTATTTGAGTTTGTGAAAATATTTTTATCTTTGGAGATGAAAGGAATTATTTTATTACCAAATGAAAGTTCAGATCTCTAGTGTTTAACACATTCTAGAACTGGCAATCCTTTTTAGTATACCTAATTTAATAATTAATGCTTTTTGACATAGTCTGTTCTGTGCATTAGATTTTGTATAGGCAAATGTAGTTAACCTGCCTTTTTAACCTACTTCATCTACTCTTATTCTCTACCTACTTACGACTCTACAGTAAAGTAAAATAATGTTTCAGAAACATTTTCTTCAACTCACTTCAGATTTTGTACAAAACCTTTCATCCCAGATATAATTTACAACTGAAAGAATAATTCACTTTTAAGAAGGTTGTGATAAACTTAGTTGTAAGCTTTTTTAGGGGAATGACTGTTATTGGCATGTTTTGTTAGAGGTCATGAAAAGCTCATGTCCTACTTCTTTTCTAATGACTGTGTGATATGCTCGTTGCACGCAGATGAATTTTTTCCCCGTGTAGTGTCTTATGGCTAAAGTAGAGATTTATTATCAACGTAAGGTGTAATACAGTGGAACTGTAAGCATAAGGCTTTGATCTCAGCAGTTTAATTAATAAATGTACTGTAGGAAGACATTTATTGTGATGTGTTTTATCTCCTAAGTATGAATATGGCTTCTGTCTATTTATGAATGCTTTTGACCACAGGATTACCTGCACCTCTTCACTATTGACAAGAAACATTTCAGTTCTTCTGTGAAATCCTTCTTATTGTAGCAAGATCTTGAACAACATCAGGCCCATACAATGCATCATATCATTGAATTTTAGATCTAGTTGCAAAATTTGGTTTGACCTTCCAGATTGTAATATTTGCTAGGTGTGCTCAAATTCAAAATGCACAACTCTGAACCATTTTTATACAATCAGTTTTTACTGTATTATATGCATGACCAGTAAGCATTCACCATTAGAAGACCTGATGACTGGTTATCTGTCAATCATGTCCTATTCAGGTTTAAATTTTACATATTAGGGCCTCCCTAATAGAAAATCTCATCAGAAGTTAATTGTATAAAAATCAGTATCCACCAAGTAAATGAAGAGAGAGAACACAGGGGAGTCTGCAGATGGGAAAGAGAAAACTGGGACAAAGGGTAAAAACAGAAATTAGGAAGGGGACTAAGACATTTCTAGGAGCAAGACAGGGAGTAAATGAGGAAAGAAGGAGCACAGAGCTGTCAGGGCAGGGTTAGTTCTGGCAAGGGATGGATTTGAGTGTTTTGGATGATGAATTAATAAGGATGGTGACTGAAAGGTATCTGGGATCAGGAGGGAAAAATGGAGAAAATAGGGGTGGGTAAAGTGGGAAGTATTCAGCATGGGTCAGAGAAAACTAAGTGAGCTTTAATGAGTTAGTTTAAGCATTAAAAATAGCACCTCTGTGGTAAAAGACTTCTCAATAGGAAAAAATATCCTCTGCAGAGCACTCAGTATGCTTCCGTTAAGCTGGCTGCTTCTACTCGCTCTATTTCTCAGTATATTTTATGGTATATATATCCTAGAATTGAATGTCTGAAGGAGCATGATAAGGTTGGTTGAGTAAAGAAGCCTGAAACGGAGTTGATAGGCTCATACAGGTCCAGCGCAGTCAAAAAGGACTGAGAAAATGAGCTAGGGTTAGAAAGAAATAGACATGGGAGAACAGATTGGAAGCAGAAGAGCAGAAAGGTCAGGCCTATGAAGATCAGGGAGATTCTGTTCCCCGGATGGTCAGTGCCTTGGGCTGGCCTCCAGGGTTCCTAACACAGCCATTCTGCTAGCTGTAAATGTTTCTAAAAACCTCCAGCAGATTCTGGACTGATGTTTCAATTGTTGGTGATCCAATGGTCACCTGCCCGCTACTGCTGCTACTTGTGCTGCTACCTCAAGTAGAAAAACTACGTGGTGGATCTAAAAGCTCCCCAAATTGCTGATGTTGGAACACCGATGTGAGTAAAACATCAAATAACGGGGTTTGTTTTTTCACTCTGCTTTTAAAATCAAACTAGACACCTAAGAAATAATTTGTAGAAAGAGATTGAGGACACAACTAAAGTGATGAAAGCAGAGCTTAACATTTGGAACTAACATTGTGCTGGATGCTTCTGCAACTTCAGCTCCTTCCCCTTCTAACATTCTTGTAGGGTTTTTTCTTGTTTGCACTTCAAACAAAGAGCAGGATGGGCCTGCTCTGGGAATCCATCAATACTGAATAATGAAAGAAAAGTATTTTTTTCATCTGACTTCTGCCTCACTTATTGCGAAAGTTGAAAAGCGTACTCAGTTGAAAAGGACTGCAGAAGAGGAGGGGTTGTTTCAGGACAGAAGTAGTTGCCACTTGCTCTGAGAAATTGTACTCTAGGCCTGTCACCAACATCAGATTCCTATCTTATGCCTGACAGGTGATTAAAGCAGACTTTTCCTAGGTGTGATTATATGTTCTTCATTTTTAAGATTCCTAACCTAAGATCCAGATTTGCAGATGTGAAACTTGTCATCTTTCATCTTTCTTGGAAAATGGGCTTAATATCTGAATAGCTGCATGTGCTCAGAACTTTGAAAATCAGGTCTTAAGTGTCTCATCTTGATCCTCAGGAAATAACAGATGCCTTGACCTTGATCTCCCTGTGCTACAGTTGTAGCAGTCAGTAGCGTAAAGACTGTTGTGAAAATAAATTAGTGAACTTTTCAGAAAATCATATGAAGCATGGAAAGAAGTACCAGCAAAGTAGCTCTGAGAAAATTAGTAACTCTTGGAGGAAGTTAATAACTCTGTCTTTAGAGCAGGATGTGAAAAGTATGCTGTAGGTAATGCATGGAGCCACAACAAAGAGGAAACAAAACATTGCATCATTATCTAACTAAGTGGGTACTGTCCATCAGGAGCCCTGAATAAGATGGAGATTATGTAGAAAAGAACCAGCATGCAGTCAAAAACATAATCATAGTGTGTGTGTAAAAGGGGCTATGTAAAAGTTGCACAGTCAGCCTCTGGAATTGCCTTACATTTGAGTACTCAACCTTGCAACCATTTTAATGTTCTTTGATTGGAATTTTGTTTCATGCAAAGTCATGTGCACATAAATCTGTGTATATTTCTGCACAAATGTTTATTACACAGATTCTAATTGGGCGATTACATTCTGTTTCTGTAACAAACTAGATTTTTCGTATTCAAGCTTTAGTTTTAGTAGACCCTAGAGGCCTAACCCAGGCTTGAATTTTACTGTTCAAGCATGATTATAACGGTCTTTTCACAAGAAGTGTTAATGCTGTTATAAATTATTTGGGGTTAGCGCTCAATATGTTTTGTACTAAATTTCTTAATGAAATAAGTCAGTTTTCTTAGTGTTTTGACTCATAAGGTCTTGTCCTGCAACTGGCAGTAACATTGTGTATACCAGATAACCTTTTCTGGACATTTTTTGAAGTCTCTAGTTTACAGGTTATTATTATCCCTTGCCTCCCCCCAGCTTGTACTGGTTAAAAAATGAGCTGTGAGATGTCGAGGTAAACCTACATTCAGTTCCATTGCCATGTTTGTCTGTGGGTTGTGCCAAAGAAGTGGTTCACATGATGTACAGGATGATTCTAAAAGCCACACTAAAAGCTCACACAGGATTTGAATATGGATTGGCTTGCTGCAGAACTGCAGCTGTCTTCAGTTTGAAATAGTGTCAACCAAAAAGTCGTTCTTGTGTGGGTGCGTCTTGGGGGCGTGAGTCTGTCTTTTACTTTTCTCAGTGCAGTAGAGATAGGAAGAGCTTGATTTGTGCAGGTGATGCAGAAGAAAGTGTGGGCACCACTGTCACAAAAAGTAATTTAGAACTGGAAAAAAGAAATCTTTAAACTGCTGCTTAAGGAGGAGGACTTAGCCAGAGAAAGGAGCATACTGTTCTTATTTTGAAAACATCTCAATCCCATCTTTTGCCAGCTAGTCATAACTGCCAGTTATTGCACGGCCTGCCAGAAATGCATGTAGGCTTTCCATCTAAGTCAGTGAAAGGTTAGCAATTGGTTTTTCCATACACTTTTATTCCCACTATAAGAAGACTCCCAACCAGTACGTTTTATAAAAAAGCATAATGGCAGTACAATGTTTTGATTTTTAGAAACTGACAAAATCCCCTGCAGTGATTGTGATCTCCTCTTGACACAAGTTCTGAAGAACCTGGAAATCTACTCTGCCTAGAATTGTAACAAACCAAATTTTCTGTTTTGCAGAGTATTTTGCGAAGTCTAAATTGGCAAGCTTCAAAGTCAGAAAATTAAAATTGCAATAAAAATTTTAAAAAATATAATCAACATTAAAAAATGACATTTTGCTTTAACATAGAAATATGTTTCCGAAATTAAGTGTTCCATTCCCAAAATGAATGTGATCAAAAATTTTACACTGCTGTAATAAGTTTCAGTATTGGCAATGTGCCTTTTTGTGTAGTTTTTCCAAAATCGAAGATAGTTTTCGATGAAAAATCATTTTGTCAAAAATTGTCTAATCTGTTCTAGTTGTACCACCCTTTTATCTAAGCCATAAGAATAAATATATTTCTTTGATATGGAAATTCATTTCTAACTAGGAATAGGAAGTCTTTTTCTGAGCATGTAAGGCTTTCATTAAGTTATGCGAGTTTAGCAGTTCTGCATGTTGATGTACTTGAACACAGTTTTCTCAGCGCTATCAAATTGTATGCCAAGATAATAAGATAAAAATATATATGAAGTCCTGTTTTAGTGACAAATATCCAATTTTCTTGTATAATGAATGGACTGTAATGAGGTAGAAATATACAGAAAGGATTTTTTTTTATTATTATTATTAAAGTCATTCTGATTTTGAATGAAACCTAAAAAAAATGAGAGGGAGGGAGGAATTCTGGATGCCTGAGAGCAGAAGCACCATTCCCTGTTGCAGATACACAAGACAGGGAGAATCTGGAAGTGGTGGGCTCCACCCAGCCTTGAAGTCTTGAGTTTGTTTGAAAGCATGTGCTCCAGGGCTTCTGCATTCCCCAAATCTCCTCCTTGGCTTTTTAGCTGGACTATAGGGTAAATGAGAGCTTTTGAGATGGATTTTAGCATCTCAGCTCTTGTCTTCTTTTCTGCCTACTACAGTGTAAGACCTGAAAGCTCAAGATATTCAGAAGAGTATACGAAGCTGGCAGGTGAATTTGGAAAACATGGGTTCTCCTGTAAATTGACAGAAATTGAATAATCTCCATGAAACACGGTTTCAGTGAACCAGTATTCTCCTACAGAAGAACAGACATCGTAGAGCCTCCAGGGACGTCTTTCTTCCGTGGCACAGCTGCCTGCTGAAGCCTTTTATTACAGTATGAGAGCTACAAAACTAGCCAAATGTCTTGGTGCTCCAACTTTATCTCCTTGGCTCTGTCAGATGTGTCTGAGTAGAAAAAATGGGACCATTTTCAGAATGCATAATACTGACAGCTAACGGTGACTAGAAAAGACCTGTGGAGAGGCATGGTGGTGCCGGACGAGTGATTAGCTCAATGATTGACATGAAAGTTAGGGCTCATTGGGAGGTGTAATTTGAGCTAGCCATACACATTGCTGGGTTCTAACTGAGCAGTAAAGACCTGATGGTGTCAACGATTGTTCAATGACTGCAGCAGGAACTGGAAAAGCAAACAGTGTGTTGGGATGTTTAAACAGACAGATAGAAAATAGTGCTATGTTACACATAAGTCAATTGTAACCACTCAGCTGGAATATGACATTTGGTTCTGGTCAAAAAAGATAATTCAAAAAATAGAGTAGGCATATGAAGGGGGGCTGAGTAGAAAGACTTCCGTATAAAGACTCAACATATTTTAATTCATAAAGGATTAAAGAGAAGAAATGATAGAAATGTGTGAGTAGATACACACAGGGAAGATAAAGCGTGCTCTCATACTTTTTGTTATTCTATAAGAAAAAATGGATAACCAAAAAAAAGAAGAAAAATATACTGTTGTAAAATACAAATTTGATATTTGAGATATCAAAGTACATGTGAATATACAGAGTACATGTGAATCTCGTTTTCACAAGCAGGATAGAATTGAGGCCAAGATTTTAATACAGTTTTTAAATGAATTAAACATTTGCATGCTTCTTTTGACTTTGTATTTTATCAGATAAAGATTTTGTAAGCAATACGCCTTTCAGGCTTAAGAGTTAAGCAGCAGCATACCCAATAGGCAGATTATTCCGTAACTGTTCATTACTTTCCCCAAGGCATCTTGTCATGCTTGTTGTTTGAGCCATGCTACTGGAATAAACCGCTGTTAGAACTTGTTAATGAAAGTACACTGGCCAGTATTTTGAATGCAGTGTTTGTAATGACATCAGGCCCGGCTATGTTTAAGCACTTTTCAGACATTGTGACTTAAGCTTCAAGAAACATACAGGCATTCCTACAAATTCTTTCCATGTCTTCTATCAAAGACGACTTTCTGCTCTAACTCATTCTGTGTATATCAGTGATACAGATAACAGGGAATACAGACAAGAGGCAATACAGAAAACAAGAAAAAGGTTTATCAGCCAAAGGAAATATGACTCAATATACAGCACAATGACTGGCTCGACTTTATAGTTCTTCCCGTTTACAAATCTCCTCCAACTCAAAATTAATTTTGAACTCTAACAAAGGCTCTTAAATGTTTCCTAAATGAAAAGGTCATTTTTAAAAGGTGGTTGTTTTAGCACTTCTTTTTCTTTAAAATTAGGCTGGGAAAATAAAAATATTATTCACCTGAAACATCAAGGCAACCAAAACATTCAAAAACATCATCAAGCATTTAAGGTACTTATGATTAATTATCCAATCTATTAATGAGAGACTGAGGAGCAGTCAGAAATATTTGAAGTGTGCTTAATTAATAGTTTTTATGATCCCTTGGTTTTTTGCAGTGTTGTTTGCCTTTTCAGGCTGTGAAATCAAAGATTTACAAGCTTGCTACACTTTGCACATTGAATTCTGCAGTTGCTCACGTGGACTGCTAAACACAAGCATAAACTGCTGTGGTCTGGGGCCCTTCACAGCAATAAGCTCTCCTGTTACATGTCCATACTCAGGAAAATAAGGTCTATACCTTGTTCATACTTCAACACTAGATATGGTAAATAAAATAAGGAATGAAATCCTACCTTTCTCAAATCAGCTGAATGACAGTTTTGTTGGTCACTTCAGTGGGATTAAGATCAGAACAGAGGTACTCTAACCTATTAGACTCTTGTCTGTAGTGGTAGCCTACTGTAAAAAAAAAAATGAAGTCAGGATAAGCATGTCATAACATTTCTCCAGAATATTAGCAGCCATTGAGTTTGAGGTGTTGCTTTCATATTTACTATCTCTGACAGTTCTTTCTCCTTTAACTTGTCCAGTCTCCCCTTATGTGCATCCAAATTTTTATCATCCACATACTCCTGAAGAATTATTTCCAGAGTTGGACATTGCATCAACATCTCCCTTGGCTTGCTACCTCTTAGGTCTCATTTGATACCCCTCAGTTCTTGTATTTGAAAAGATGGTAAATGACAATGCTTTTTACTATAGTACAACGTAAAGCAAATTAAACATCTCACTTGCTTTTCTCTGATAGAGACAGACCAATGTGTCATTCTGAAAGAAAAGGTAAAAGTTGTCCCACTGAGTTTTAAGCTGAGCTTGTCACTGCGATAGAGAAATTTGACTTCTTATTGGTAATATGATAGGGCCCTGTAAATTCCTTTTATTAAAAAGAAAAAGGTCTTAAAGCCTCCGAAGTACTTGTTTTTATTATAATGTAGAGCTTTTCTTTATGGAGGAATGATAAAATGGAAAGTACATTTATTGAATTGCATTGAGCATGGGCAGGAGTTCCGTGGCACTCGGGCCCGTAGCATTTGTTACTAGTTCGCTATGGGTAGCTCCTCTGTCAACATAGTTGTTCTTGCTGATTGCTGATTGCCTACTTGAAAGCCCCTAATTTTTCTTAAGTTTTACAAAGGCCAAAGAAGCACATAATGCTCTCTTTAACATTTCACGTGGGTGTCCAACAGAATAAATTTAAGCATTGAAACTCTTTAGAAAAACACCTTTAATATTGGGGTCATTGTATTCAGTTGATACCTTGCAGTAGCATGTAGGACCATGGCAGAGGGTGGTAGGACAGCAGAGAAGGGAAAGAACAGACTTGGGGCAAAATCAAACAGCAGTGCAAGTTCTTCAATGCTTGAGAAATAGCTAAAGGTGCCATGCCATATTATGGCAGACGGATATGAACTGGATACAAATATCTACCCGTGCAGAATTCAAAAGATGATGTGGGTTTTAGGACTTGAATGTTGTCTCTCAAAATTCAATGGGAGTCCTTCCAACTGACTTTAATGAAAATTAAATGAGGCCACTCTTCAGTAAGGTGGTTAAGAACAGGCCTAGTTTTCAAGCACGAGTAATTGACTTCAGAGAGACCTGGTACATGTGTAAGTACCTGAGTGGATTGAGACTGTACTGAATGATAGGCTGTCTGTTAGGACTAACTAGGATGTGAAGACCATAAAATCTAATGGAAATAGCAATATGAAAGTAGCAGATTTTAGTCTCATTAAATTTTTTGCAAAACATGCTGCATTTGATTAATTTCCATGCATGAAAATCTTCCTTAAAACTCTGTCTTCTAGTACTCAAATGTATTGTGAAATTGCTAATATTATTTTGACAGAATTAAATATGGGCTTAAAGGTGCAAAATAAAGCAGGTTTGAAAACCGAAACACTTACAAATGGTGCAGAACCCAGTCCTTGCTACACCAAAAAGCTAAATGATGGGTTTTATGTCAGGTTGATTTGAATTAATAAGAAATGCTGGAAATTATATACTTTGTAAAAAGTTAGCGCAGGGGGTAGGGTGTTGTTCAATGTCTGTTTTTATGCTGTCTGCACTCATTTCTGTTGTAACTAAAAAATGAAATACAGTACCTGTAATTATTCACATAGGCATATTTGCAGTTGTAATTCATTTTTTCACATGCAAAACTGCTATAAAAAAAAACCAGGGAATAAGTAGGTTCTTTCTGGCTTTAAATTAAAGCACTCGTTAATATGATAGAGCAATTTATATCTGTTAAAAAATTAAAGGTTTTTCTTTTGATTTTGCTGGTGTTAAGTTGATTTAAAACTATCAGCCAACTAGTAGAAACTAAATTTAAGACAGTAAGGGTGATTCTGTTATTCTATCCTTTTTTATTAAGAATTTTTAAATTGGAAATACTTATGCTAGTTGATTTAAAATGTTGGGACAAAATGTCTTTCTCTTACCCTGCTCAACTTCCTGGCCAGAGCTTTTAGACATTTCATCATAGCTGGGAAGCCTTCAGCTAACAGAAGGCAACAATTTCTATTCCATCTCTCTTTCTGCCTGTCAGGGCATGCTGGTGTATTAGTTTGAATGCTCTCGTTGTGCTTGTACCTGATCCTGTTTTAGAGCAGTTCTGAGGCTGCTCTAAAGTACATAATATCGTAGTGTTTGTTACAGAAATTCAAATGCTAGAAGCCTAATAGTTTCTAGTTTTACATCAGTGTAATTTTATGCAGTGACAGCTGCATAAAACTTGAAGAACACAGCAGTGATGCAAGCCCTTCTTATAAATAAGTTTATAAGAAATAGATGCTGAGTAAAAGGGGGTTCACCTATTGTTTATTCAGTTTAAAGTGAAAATCTCTATTGACTTTAACTTTCATAAGCAGTTATTAACTGTAGGTGATGTCAATTTCTGAGACTTACTTTACAAAAAGCCTGGAGTTAGCATGTTTATTGTTAGGTCCTGTTTAATAACAGTTTGATATTGTTTACTAACCATCTGGGCATCTGATTAGACACTATAACAATCATTTGGTATGAGATTCTTTACTTGCACTAACTGCGAGTTGTAAAAGATAATGACTTGGAAGTGAAAATATACAGCTCACATGGGTAGCACAAGCAACTGTTTTAGCTAGCCATGCCATTCTTTGTGTTCAGAAGAGGAAACAACCCTCAAAGTCTTGTACTCTACAATGTACCCAATGTAACCCAATGTATGGTGCGTGAGGGTTTGCTTGGCTTTGTACACTCTGCATGACCAAATCTGCAAGAGCAAAACAAAGACAAAAGCTTTCTTTTCTCCTGAGCATTTTGTGTTCATAGAGACTAATAGCCAATTAAGAAAAAAGGAAATATTTGATAGCTAAAATCCAGTAACGTTATCTGTCCCATGTCAGTTTGACATTTAATATGTTTTTCCTCTTCAACAATTTTGCTACAAGGGCCAATTTAAGCATTTAAAGAGAGGGACTGAACTGCTTCTGTCTTGCGTAGTTGTTTTTTTCTGCATAGATGGTATTTTATCATTACAGCAGTGTTGTTTATTTACATACATAGATGCTCCATAAAGAAGATTCATTTGTATAGTAAGGGCTTTATTAAGGCTGATAATGACCTCCTGAAGAATTAGTATTATTTTAAATAATTTAAGGCTATTGAATCGTTGGATTCTTCTTTCTAGAACTAAGACTAAAAAAAGAGATGAAAGCTGTTACACCTTTTTGTATGTGCATATGTTGTGGTAGATTAATGCAAGATTATTGAATAGCCTTGTAGATACAGTAATACCTAAGCTGTAACAAATATGTCTAGGTTGTCAACAGCAATAATGATGTAGGCTCATGAACAATCAATAACTACAGAAAGTTTCGATTTTTAGTTAAGTAGTTTCTCTGAATCATTCCAAATCCTTTCGTGGCCAGTAGTGATAACAAGTATTTTTTTGATGGACCACTGTGCTGAAAAGGAAAAACAAATGTCAGTAATTGATGATTTTTGGTAATGGTTAAATAATTACTTCAGACTGCTCCTGAGATATAGTTCATTCTTCAAATGTTACATATAAATGCAAGTCACTTTTCAAAACAAAAGGAGCAAATGGGAACCATTGGTTTAGAATTAATAGCTGTAGTTGTGACAACCAAAACCTGCTCATTTTGAACTTTGTAAGTCTGCAGGCATCTTGCCTTTATCAGGTATCACTGTTCCATACCTTCTTTCATAGCTGATGACTGGCAAAGAGAAGCCATCTTGTTACAAAATCCCCCTCCCTTTCAACTGGTAAATGCCTGGTAAACACAAAACTGAGCTGGCTATTTATCGTGTACTTTTGCCAGCTGAAACAATGAAGGTACCTACTTAAGTACCTCCGTATAACAAGTCACTGGCATTTATGACATTCATTAGGTCGTGATAAATAACTAGTTTTATCTGTTAGGTATGGAAAATCACTGCTTTTTAAATCTTTTTTATAGGTCACCAAAAAATTGTTTGTCACATAAAGTCTTCCTTTGGTAGAATGATAATACAGAGAAGACCATAACATGGCTTTTTTTTTGTTAGTAGATTTTGTTTGTTTGTTTGTTTCAAAAAGCAATTTAAAACTTATCATGGTGAAAAAAAATTAGAACTACTAAGGGAATAAAAATAGCAGCAGACACAAAATACGTAGACCCTGACCTGTACCGTTCTGGAAGCAGGGATGGTATATGTGAGGAAGGGTCACTGCACACTGCTTCAGTTCTTAGACTGTTCTCTCGGCATCAGCCACAGGCCACTGTCCAAACAGGGGTAACAAGATGGGCAGACCTTGGTCTAGGTATAGTATAGTTGTGTCTAGTTACGCCTTATTTAATATGGGCCCGAAGAAAATCTCAGGGAAATTATCGGAAAGGTCATGGGGGAAACAGAAAATGACACCTTCTCTTCCTAATGCTTTATAGATGTCATCATAATCTTTGGCAGAAATGTGTTTTACAGGTGGGTGCCTCTAAACAGGAGACTTTCTTGAAATCCCTCCCTGACATATCATCTCCATTAGCTTTTGTGAATTCTGCAAATATTCTTGAGTCCTGTCCCCTTATTAGACTATAATTGCTAAGTTAGGGATTACAAAAATTAAAATCTATTGCCCTGTGCATAGGTAGAAATGTCTCTATGACTGTTCAGTTATGGACCTAGAATTCCCCGGTTAACTTCTTCCATACAGAAAAGGATGTGACATACCCTGTTCTAGTATTCAGCATTCTCAGTCATCCCTAAAAATATTCCTTACCTTAAATCAGATTCCTAGTCCTGCCTCTCCTCAAGCTTTCTTACACAATCAAAATGGTTTTTATTTGGTTAAAAACCTCTTGGTTCCTGTGGCTTCCATTGCAAAATATGTTGTGTGTGGAGTTCCCTCGTTTAATAGTTCAGGTCTGGTTTACAAAAGCACCTCTGCTGTTTCCCATTACAGACTGAAAAAGAAAATGTGCTCAGCTAAATCTCTGTAAATATAATGATTAAGTAATTCATATATATAATCTACGAGATGGAAATGCTGGCTTCAGTCCTGCAAATACAGATGTCTTTTCAGATGCATGCCTTTTGTTTGTTATGCTTCAGTGATTGCGTTCCTGTTGCAAAATATTTCTTCATCCTGGGACAGTGAAAAAGACTTAGTGCTTCTGCCTAATTTTCTATCCAGTATGAATGAATTATTTTGAGCACCTTCTTTTGATTCTATCGCTTGTGCTTATTAATACTGAGGTACGAGGGCAGAGCCTGGGAAAAAGACATTTACAGCCTCCCTGTCTTTGCCAGCTGTGACAAAGGGGTTTACACGTTCCCTTCTAGATCACTTCTTCTGATAAAGTGGAATTGATAAATATTTTGTTTCTCTTAGGATTTTAAAGGACAAATTCTCATGCATATTCTGTGTTACTGGATGGCTTTGTGAGATACAGAATGGCCATGGTCCTCTTTCCCCCCATACTAAGGAAAATCCTCGCCAGAGGAGCAATGGAGAGAACATACTCCGTTCTGCGCTGGAGGACTCTTGCAGGTCCTAGTTAGCGTG
>NW_010511067.1:51060-55736 GCF_000687285.1 Phaethon lepturus | reverse complement strand
AAAGAGTGTTAATAGGGCCTGAGCTATAACGGTTAATGCAGTTAACCGTTTTTATGCAGTTTTTGTGGGTCTGCTGAGAGTGACTAGCGTAAGCCCTACCTGAAAAAAATTCCTCTTTTACCCAGGTTTATACATAGGTTAACCACAGCTTTATGCCAAGCCCTCGGCTCCCAGAGGACAGCGATATCTTACAGGCAGACTTGCTTTCATTTCCTCTGGGGTGCTGAACATTTTGCTCTAATTAGACAACAGAAGCTTAAAGCAGTAAACCACTTTTATTTATATATGTTTTTATATATGTTTTGTCAGTATTTGATCAAAACGTACATTCTTCATCATGCATGAGAATCCCGTTGTACCAGGTAGTATATAAGCATGGCATGAAAATATTGCCCTTGCTCAAAGAGGTTATAAGAGAAGAGATGGCAGGTTGCTACAGACAGATGGGGAAGCGGGTTGAAACTACGAGAGCGAGCTGCTCAGCTGAAGAGGCAGCATTGCCAGCGCACCAGCAACTTAATCACTGTCAGGCAGTGGGAAGTTTCAAGGAGGGATTTAAAGGAGGTTAAAGAGGAGTCTCTGTGGATGCTTCCAGGGAACTCCTCTAGACATTAGAGGCAACTTTGAAGACTTTGTTGTTTGAAAATACCGATAGTAGCAATGCAAGTGTCATAATTTGATCAGAGATAGAAACTGTGACAAATGAAAAAAATATATAGGAAAGGAATAGTCTATACAGTGCTTTGAAAATTGAACGAAGACAAGTCATTTAAAGGTTATACTTAAATGGGCTGCATAGTGCTGGTATGATCTACGCAGTGACCTGGGAAAGCGATCCTTGCACAAACAGTAGATACTTGAAGGATGCAATTGGCTTTGTTAAAGTAAGACTTTAGTGCCTTGCTAGATACTCTTTATTGCTGTGAAAAAAGTCTCTGCTAAATTATGTGTGAAATGTAGGAAAAAATCTGCATACAATTTCCGCTCCCCCCCCCCCCCCCCCCCAATTCAGGTCAAATATTTGTTCTTATTTCTATTTTCTTTCAAATTAAACATCAGTTATTTTCCCGTGTTACTTAAAAATATCAGATTAATGTATTTAGATTTTTCCCTCATATTTGTACTCCATTATGATTAAGGCTATAACAGAGACTTTCTTATCATTCAGCTATTCTTACAAGATCAGCATGAATACCTTCACAGAGCTACTTTCCATATAATTTATAGTAGAAGTAGTTTTCTGGCATACCACTTTCCATTGAGGCATGACTCTTTGATTGAGGTAAACAATTTGTATTGAATTCAGCAAATTGTTTTGACTAAAAGGATTTGCAAAAGTGAAAATAACAAAATAAAAACTTTTCCAGACCTCTAGGACAAAGCATTCCCATTTCTTGGGAATTCCATTCCCATGAAGTTAGTCTTTATTTCTCAAGCATTTAACAAAAAAGTGAGTTTCAGGTTAGAGCAAATGAAATATTTTCTTGACCTGAAGCACCCTTGCTGTATTTTTGTTTATAATTCTAACAATTTTTTGGCCTAGTTTGTTCATCATGTCTAATAATGAAGCCTTTTTTATTTTCAAAAATGTATTTTAAAATAGAGTAATGATCTCTCAAAAGTTATAGTGTGATGGTGGCTCAAATTTACATTGCATGCAGAATTGCTATGTATATTGTCTAGATTCCAACTGTACCAAATATCTTTGGATACTACACATTAAACTGGATTTCGGGTAACCTAGAAGTTCTATAAAGCAATGAAAGCACATGGATATCAACTATTTATTTTTATCTTCTTGTCTGTCTATCATGAGAACTCTTATGCTACTCCCAACAATAAGAGAGCTTCATAGTTTTTAATCTTTAATTCACCACCATATGGGATATATATTAGTTAAAACTGTCAAGGGAAAAATTGTACATTTATTACAGGACTACTTTTGTAAGCATGAAATGTGTATTTAAGAAAAATTAAGAAAAACTGTCAAGGATCCCCAATTCTATTTATACACAGCTAAGTGATTTTGTAAAATGTAAAGTTGAAGCAGTGTAGGCCTGAGTACTATTTCTCATGTGTCACCCACACACTACTAATAACTATGCAAAAAATGTTTCGCTCATGATGCAACTCCACCTCATAACTCTGCAACAAGAAAATAAGCACTGCTCTCTTTCTTTGCTTTTAAAGCATCCACATTAATTCCAAGTTACTCTCTTGTGCCAAATACTGAATTGCTGCAAAAGCTCTTTGGAATAGCAGTGTCACCCTCTTTGCTATTTTTTGCTCTCTCTGAAGATGGTTCTGTGTCTTCTAAGCAGTGCACATGTGTAGAGCTGATGTAGTGGGAATAAGGAATGCCATGCCTGATTCATTAGTTGCAATTACTTATCATTATTCATTATTTATTTTGATTTATAATGGATAAAAAGAACCTACCCAGGGCCATTTTAGCATGAATGATAAATGGAGTCTCATAAAACGATTAAACTGGCAACTAGTGCTTGTCTCTTAAGTGGACAATAATTAATGAAAGATTGAGAAAATTCCAACAAATGCTTGCCTCAGTCTTTTTTATGCAACTCTAATTACAAAATTTGCCAATCTTCCGGAAAGCAACGAAACTTCTGGAAAATTTTTAGCAAATTATGGAGAAACAAGTTAAGGTCTTGTGTAAAATCCGGCCCTTTCCTCATCACAGTCAACAAAACTTATTCTCCAGTGCCAGCGGTCAATTCGGTCCAGAGTCTGCAGGGGACTAAAAACCTGTCATAGAAAGCTTTGAGTGACAAATGCTTTTGTTCTGGCTCAGGATATCTGCCAGAAGATCTAGAACCTCTTCTACAAGCTGGAAATAGTCTTTCATGATGCTAATGTAGGAGAGCTACAGTTTGAATAATTAAAATTCTCCACCAAGAACAGGAAAGGACATCAGTTGTTCGGATGTCAGGACATTGTTAAATACAATAATATGTTACACCAATCAATTCAATGTTTCCAAAAGCAGTTCTATTGAAAAGTACCATATATATACACAGTAGTATTTTTCAACAACTTATATCAGAATTATGCTGGAAAGGGAAAGTATGTCCAGAGTTCATATACTTTCACTGATTCTTCTGCTGTTGAACACTTAGGTGCTACAGTATTTCAATTTCTGTCTGCCTAGTAATGCTATTAACTTTGCTGTCCTTTTACAAAGGAAATCTTTGCGCCTAGGAAAAACTTTGCAAATATAAACATAAACAAACATAATTGGGCTTGCGGTCACCAAGAAAGCAATTCTGAATATTTTTGACTCAAAGATAAAAAGTTTAATTTACCTATCATTATGCAAGTATTCTTTCTCTATTAGGAGCAAGAAGAATTTCTTGAAAAGGGCTGCCAGCCTGTCCTGTGGCAGGCATATTCTTATGATATGCTTAAAGGAAATTAGCTGTCTATTGTCGGTTGCAGTGATTTGTGAGCACAGCAATTCTCTGTATTGTGACTCTCAGCACATATAAATGTGAAGCAGAGTTTATCCTTGGCAGACAGCCTCCAAGGAAGCCAGGCCTCAGTATTTTGTAAAATTGTAAGAGCTGGAGGTCTTCATGTTTGTGCCTTGAAGAGAAATGAAATTTAGTGACCAGTCATGTGTGGCACATTCCTTTAGTAAGATCTGCACCATAGAGTCAGTATAATTGTAGGTAACAGAAGTGTAGGTGTTTTTTCTCAGTAAATCTTGCAAGGAATAACATAGAACCCCGTGCCTTCCAAAGTCTTTCTGTTGCCCAATGTGTTCTTCAAATGAGAACTGCAGTAGCACCCCTCAGTTCATGGGAACACCATGCATCCTTCTTCTCTGGCAGTCACACAACAAAAAAATGTGCCTTGTTAATCAAGATTATCTGTCAATGTATATATGTCATCTATGTGACAGGCCATTGAAACGTTTCTACTCAGCCGCCTAGCTAGGAGGGCGGTGTGTCTTGAGCATGCAGAAGAATGCACGTAAGTATAGTACTAGCTGCTCTATCAGCTGTGGAGCTAAAGAGAGTGCCTGGTTTCATACAGACTTGTGTCTTTTAATCTCTCAGATCTGTCTTCCATGGCAATAACATCTGTTCCTTCCTGGGCCTGTCCCTGACACCCCTGCAGATAAAGCATTTTGTCATTAGCCCGCAACCAGATACGCGCAGGTCGCAAGGCCTGCCTGCCTTCAGGTGGGGTGCGTAGCTGTTACATTCTGCCTGCCTTCCTCTCGGGAAATTGTCTCTCAGGATATAGCTGAGTCCACAGTTATCTCTTCTCTTCCCCTTCTTCTAGTCTCCAATTTTATAACATCTTTTAGGAAGTCAAATTCTCTTTGAGCCTTTTACCTCTTTGCTAAATCTACCTGAAATCGGCCCACTGGCTCAAAAGTTATTTGGGGGTTGACAGGGAAAAACAAGAAGATAGCGTAAACCTGTCTCAAGACATTTTAACATTAAACCTATTTCTTTAAAGTCTAACTTTATATATCTGGAATATCTTAAACTTACATACTAAAATGTGGTAATATTTGTTTCTATAATGGTTAAAATGAAAATAATCTGTATTCAGTATATTCACAAATATGTGTAGGATCCATTGTATACTATTCAGTCTGCAGTCTTCGTCATATTAATCCTATAAGTAAATTTATGATGCTCACT
>NW_010511067.1:37933-51029 GCF_000687285.1 Phaethon lepturus | reverse complement strand
GCAGGAATGGCATAGTATTTGAATATTTTTTTAAGCACTGTCTTGGATGGTTTTATTACTGTTTATTGACCAGCAAACAATATTTTGATTAACATACACAATGCTGGGATTTGCACAGAGTTTATGGAAAACTGAGAGCAAGTGTGGTGACTTGTGTTCTAGAATCATTTTAGGATAGACTTTCAGACCTCTTCTTTTTATAGCTTTCTGCAATGTTTTCACACTTTCTGTATTCTAGGACTCCTCTGTGCAAAGGCTGATGTTATAGACTTCCTCTCAGCCACAGATTTTGCTGTACAAATTGGAAAGCTGCTAGATTTCAATTACACATATCTGAAAGCACAGATTGTAGAGGAGGTAAAGAAAACTAATGCACAGGAGAATAATTGTCTTTATTAAATACTGGTTACATTTTTCCTGCTTCTGAATTAAGAGTTAAATTATGCACAGACAACATAACAGATTACTCCCTTTTGTGCTCTGACACTTCATCACTTAATGGATAGATAGGTGGAACTTCTGAAATAAATTATTACCATAAAAAAAAAAAGTGTAAGAACTTGATTACCACTGCAAGACTTGTCCTAATATTAAGTCTGCAGCGTGTGCTGCATATAAATGCCTGGTTTGTATGGTAAAGGGCAAGATGGACAGCTCTATTACCATGTGCTTACTAATTAACCATCATTGAAGATAGCCTTGGCATGAGAGAATAATCGTCTCCACTACAACTAGGAATACAGAAGCAGGGTGGATGCCACTGGAACAAAAGGAAAACAGCTCACAGAAGACTATTAGGTGCCAAAGACATCAAGAGTTTGGGCACTATAATATTACTAGACTTACATTTTTTTTTATCAGTAGCCCTAAATGGAATGGACAATGGAAAAGGGAAGCAGAAAGGAAGAGCTTAAGCAGATAGTGCTGCCAAGGTCCATTAGTTTTATTCTATATAATCAATTTTCTGCTATTCTTCCAACATCTTATTTAATGCTTCCAACACTTGCAATAACTTTTGCTTGTGCCTTCTCTTAAAATGCCTGTATTTATATGCAACAGTGAAAATAAGTTAGCGAATTGTGAGAAAATTAATGTTTTATTATCAGTTGTGATAATTCTCTTTTGTTTTCTTTTATTTTATTAGAACAGCCTTAGCTGAAAATCAGACAAATGTAATACAGTTTTCCCAGCCAGCCTCATTTTCCTTACTGGGGCTAACAACACATTTGTGTGTGAACACCTGTTTTTAATAAATAATTGAAGTTGCTGATCTTAAGCTTTTCAGAAGTGTCACACTAAGATAACTGATATTGGAAGTGTGCTGTGAAACAAGCTTTAGATTTTAAAAAGCCAGCTATTATAATAACTTTTAATAGGAATCATAGCAGTTAAAGGAAATTAGCTATCTGTTGTTGGTGGCAGTAATTTGGCAGTGCTGCAGTTCTCTGTATTATGACTCTCAGTACATGTAACTGTATTTCCCACCATTTCTATACCAGCCAGATGATAAGGATAAGTAATTGAAAACAAAGTAATACAATACATTTCTACTTGTGGGAAATATAAATAATTATTCTGTTTTGAACATCACAAAGTATTAGAGAGGATAATATTTAAATCCTGTGGGGATGGAGATGGTAATGATAATTCCTAGACTAACTGTTGTTTTTCTTGTAAGGAGTATGGATCCCTCAAGCAAAGAAATGTATATTCTTTTTTTTTTTTTTTTTTTTTTCCATGAGGAGTGAAACAAGTCTTTTTAGTCCACAAGTATTGCTCAGTTATTGACAGTATAATACCTGGGCCACCCAGTCAGAAGCTCACAGCTCCTTACAGAGCAGTTATACCACATGAAGCTCTGCTCGTGTCGGGGAAGATCTCCACCGACAACAGGGATATACTGCCAGGCAACACTTTCCCTCCTAGTGGATTTTATCCAGTAGAATTTGTGCACGGTTTTCACTGAATGCTTGAAAAGAACCTTTAGTAAATGTGTAATATTGTGAACTTTATTGGGAAAGAATAAATGTCCTTAGGGCCAAAATGCTAGTTATTTTCATTTGTGTAGCAGTATGAGGAAAAGTTTTGGCAGCAGGAAAACTACTCACTAATCCTGCCTACAGTATTAGAGAGGCATACAGTCTTCCTAAGAACTCTCTCCCTTTGCTGTCACAATTAAATATCACAATCTTTATCATTTACAATGGATTTTTGTGCTTCTTGTATTGATATTTACTCCTGAGCTATTCCTCTGGTTTACCCTGCCCTGGCTTTGTACAGCTGGTATAAGAGATCAGTAGTGTGTCCCAGCCAAGGGGTCTATGTAAGTGTCCTTCCTGTTTCTTGGCTTCCAGCCAAGGTGGGATCAACATGAGTATCAGCCACGCATTTACAAACGCAGAAAACTTGGGTTCCTGAGCCATAAAGGAGCCACAATGTAGTCTGTTTAGATCCCCAGTTTCTATAACTGGGGCACCAGGACCAGAGGATACAGCTGCATCTTAGTCTAGCTAGAGCCTTGGAGAATTTTTGCTTAACTCTCTTGTTGTTATTATTCATTACTTTTTAAAATACTTGTTCTCCTCAAAACAAATGTGATAGAATGGTCATAGCAATTAATGGTAATCAGTAATCAAAAATCTCCAGCAATATTTACAGTGGAAGCATGATCACTCCATTATTATCTTTGACTAAAGTTTATAATTGTTATGTGATTTCTAGCTAGCTAAACTATAAAATGGCAAGCACGGAAGTGTTGCAGGTGCAGGTTACATGTCGTATAAATATTGTTTAACTCCTGAGAAACAGCCAAGAGAAGAAGGGAGAAAGATAACCACATAAGAGCCCTGAGTTGAATGAAGAAAAGCTTCCACTCCTGAAGACAGGCTGTTCGTGCAATTCAGGTAACAAGAAGAGGCAGTCCAGTCCTTCCTAAGTCAGATGTCTAGCTCACCACTACAAGTATAGACAGAGAGTAGTCAGTGTTTGGCGCATGGTCTCCTTGACCTTTATTTTGCCTAACCTTCTACTGTGGATGTGCACCTAACGAGGTGTGGGTTGTACTCTTACTTACTACTTTATTATTGCTATTTCTGATCTCCTTCACTGTCTGGCAGAGAGAGGCCCCACGTATGAGGAATGGCAACCTGGCTCTATTCATTTCAAGAAAGATTGAACTCATCATCTTACGTTCTAATCCCTATTCTAAGTGAGCTTATGCTCCTCTCTCCACATTATACTTAGGCCACAGTGAATTAGAAGCACAGAAGTCATGACGGATAGCTCGTTGGAGGTGGGGGAGTCTCTCCTTATGTCTGGGGAACTTAGAACAGGCATTACTGGGTTCCAGGTCAGTCCTATGAACAGGAACGTATTCTACTTAGGACTGCTTTAGATAAAGAAATAGCACTGCAGCAGCAGCCAGGAGCCAGCTCAGTGCCGAACACTTTGCTAGAATTGTGTTTCCTTATGCTCCTTCTGGAGCTTCTGGCTCTTGAGTGCTCCCTGCCTGACTACCCACAGCCTAGCTGAAAGGGGGAGGGTGGAAAACACATTTGCCCCAAGTTAGAAAGTGGACTATATCAGTGTGGACCTAGATGAATTTGAGGTACTTAAACAGCAATTTAGATAGGCAGATCTGGTTTGTTAAATGAGCATGGAATGATGACTTCTCTCCCACACCTGGAAATGCATCTACCTGAACGGGATTACAGCTGCCGCCCACGCTCTCTCCCTTCTTTGTCAATGATGACGAACTCTTGAGTCCTTAGCAGATGGTCTAATACCTTGATGGATTGCTGAATTGATATTTAACTGGATATTTAATCTGCTTTTCTAACTTCACCGAAGTTTTATATAATATCCTGTATTAGCAACAAAATAACCATATTGGCAGGTTAAGATTGGGTTAGTATAATCTATTATTAGTAAAAGGACTGGCTTATAGGAAATAATCAGGAATTTATAGTAGCTGTATGGCATAATATGGCATAATAAACAGTTTTAGTGTAGGACTCTAAGAGAAAAAGAAAATAATGTTGATATTAAGGGAAATAGAAGAACACAATAGTTAGTGTGTTAAATTAGTTAATACAGGGAAATATTTTACATAGTTTTAAAATTATCTGTATGTATGAAACAGCCTTCATGCAATGAAACACACATAGTAAATCTTGTAAATCTCACATAGACTTTCATGTATGTTCCTCCACGTTAATGCATTCCAGATAACTGTTGCACTGTTTATGGTTCTTATTTCCTTATACAGTGGCAAGGATAGCATACTAGGAAATCAAATATGTGACTCCATTAGTAATACCAGTGAAGTAAAAAAATCCCAAGGGTCTAGGTTTTTAAAGGTATTGAGATACTCTTCGCTTTCACCATGGGCCAGAACAAAGCCATTGGTAGCTTAAACCTGCCCAGTTTCTTTGACATCGGTAAAATTGCACATGATAATATTGGCAGTAGACTTCCATCATTTTGTTGAAAAAGGACAGCAAATATGAGTTTTGGCCTAGGTATTAATCTTTATTATTGCAGTCATTCCAAACCATTGTTTCTAGAAATCTGAAAATTGTGTCCCCTCACTATATGTCTGATGATTATAACTGAAAGGAAAATCTGGGGGAACTGACAGTTCTGTGAGTATATTTGGGTATTGTAGGTGAAGTTTCATGCCTATTGAATGACATTCTTTGCAGATCTGTTTGTTGCATTATTCTGTGTGATTATCTTGAAAAGAAATACGCATGAACAACCTTCCCTTTAAATTAGGTGGGGTGGTTGGTTGCAAATTGTGGGCATTGTATGTATGGGCACTCCAGAAAACAAGCAAAATGTACTGAACAATCCCATGTAACACATAGGTCAAATTGCTTAGTACACAGCTGTAGCTGGGTAAAGGTGCTTACTAATTATGGTAAAAATAATTATAGAAGAACTATAGATATTAGTGCAAAATAGAAGAGAGGGGCCTGACAGAAATGAACACTGTACTTAGAAACAACAGCATGAGAAAAAGCCACTGTCTTTGGTTCTTATTCATAGGTTAGTCAGATAGTTACAGTAAATATTTTTCATGTTTGTCAAACTAAAATGCTGTGGAGTTTATTTTTAGAGTATTCATGGTTTATTTAGAATTAAGACTTATAATTTCCAGCAGCTGTCGTTCTCAGCATAAGTATGCCAGTGCTTGTGCCCAAGTGGCAGTCTCATTAACAAAAGCTCTGCTAATTTGCATAGCATCATAAATGTACTATAAATCGTCTTTTGCTGTAGTCTAGATAACATTTTTAAAAGACTTGCTATCTTGGGTAGGAGAGAAAATTCTTAAAGAATGGTCTGTTGGGACCTGTAACCATGGTAACTAGAAAGCCGACTTGCTATAATTTGTTGTAATTTAAAAAATCTAATACTGATTTACTTTTCACTTCACAAAATATAATGGAATCTCTAATAAAGAATCCATACTAAAAAGTGTTGTGCTTCTACCTAGTGTTGAAATTTGCTGAAAATGTATTTTGGGAAAATAATGTGGTTTATCTGTAATATTTAAATTATTTTCTGTTTTCAGTTGTAAGTCAAAAAGATTCTGTCATGATGATCCTACCTATGAAGTTAAGTTAGAGTATACAGATCCTAGTCCCTCCTAGTGAGTACCTAGGAAATATTTGTGTGGGGCACTTCTAATAACACACTAATGAAAATTCTAGCTGTATGTTCTTGCACGTTCTCCTTTCACTTTTGACAATGCCATATCCTTCCATGCTGTTGTTATATTTCCACTTAAGGCAGTTGTTTTACACCAGTACCTAAAACCTATATCCACACATCTAGAAAGGGTAAAAACTAAAAGCTAGCACTCAGAGCAGCCCTACCTCCCAAAGTGCTCTTCGTGGAGCTGAATTGGAGGGGGGGGATTTTCACAAATCAAGGCTCTCTTGGAAACAGGGAAAGAAAGGAAACAGAAATGTTAAGTTCAGTCTTCCCAGGAAGAAGAAAAAGAGTTGCTTTCTTTAATTACATATTAGAATTGGAGAACTTTGAAGTCAAGGATTAGCAATCTTCCTACTTTGGGATTTAGACAAAATAGCTAATTAGCCCCTAAGAGAGAGAAGGAGTCCCATGAACTTGAGCTTTTGGTGTTGTTTTATGTTTCCATGACCTTTGAGGATTATGAAGGTTTTGTTTTGGAAGTAAAGGACCATTTTGTGGGAAACTAAATCGAGGGGATTCCTGCATGAGCTGATTAGAACCTGTGGTGTCTTTGTGCAGAGATTGACCAAGTGCAGATTTCTAAGAATTAAGGCCCAGATACTAAAAGAAAATGACTTCTGCCAAATGCTTTGACTCTCACTGCTTGCTGAACAAAATATGCATTCTCCATATACCTTTCAATTATAGTAATCGCCTTGTTCAAGTAAAGACATTTTTATATTTTGCTCATACTTCCAAGGCAAGCATGACATTTACTGTTAATTTTTGAGGGAAAGACAAATTATAGTCTCTTCTTATGCTATGCCTTTCTCTGACGTTCTTTGCAAGAGCTCTCTTCTACTGCAGTTGTGAAATACCAGCCTGTTTTAGTATCTGAAGTTCACGGGTGGGTTCAGTGTATACACACCCCTTAATCCTAATATTTGCAAATTTCATGGAAAAAGCTTTTGAATACACTGAGTTAGAAAAAGCGTGAACTTCATATCACTATTTGTCACGTCCACATGAGTAATTGATGGCAGTTTTAGAAACTGCCATTAACTTAGAATATCACAAATGAAATGGAGAGTTTTCAGTATCAATCAAAGTTTCAATATAGGAATAGATTAAATAGTTTCTATGTTGAAGCCTATCCATTAGAAGGATCACCCAAAAGGCAAGCTGTCTTTTTATAGCATTTATATGCTTTGAAGCATCTTTCTTTCTATCAAGAGTCAGTATATGATATAAACTCAGGAAGATCGGTTTCTATGAAATACATCTAGACTTTATGAAAGAGTCATAACGGAAGAAAACAAAGTGATGCAATTAGTGCAAATCAATCAGCCTGAAGCTAGAAGAACTAAGAATATCTTCTACCCATATTTCTACTCTTCAGAATTTAACACTTTCTCCAACACATTTTCATTTGGGATCTCCTTACAAATTCACTTTGAAGTGTAGTTCAATCTCGTATATGATATTTTGTCAATAAATACCTCTGAAAATCAGTATGACTCTGAGCGAGAAATATCAGCAGGATTTCTCCTGCAGATGCATAGCTGCCTTTCTGCTAAGTTATAGGTCTTGTTGGAGTTCTTCTTTGGATTCCTGTTTTATTACGTTCTTTTTAGGGAAAGGCTTTCTTCTGTGGTAATTATAATCTCGAGACAGATAAAAATATTGAACTGGTTTAAAAATAACACTCCCTTAATAAAGAGAGACCTGAGTCAAAGGGTAGTATATCATTATGTAATTAAAAGGTACATAAAAAATTCATATGCACAAGAGAAAAGACTTCAAAAGTGCAAATTTAACTTTTGAATCTCTGATTTTGGATGAGGGGAAAATTAATTTTGCATGAAAGTACAATCTTACATGGAACTTAACTTAAACAGGAAAAAATAATCTCCATTGTCCTTTTTACAAAAATACTTGGAGTTCCAGATTTGGGGCTTTGGTTTGGCTCATTTTTTTAAACCATCTCAATCTATTTTTATGTTATTCTTATTTCTTCTTTGGGTGCATGTTTAACTTGAAACAAGTGAATTTGTTCTAATTTAAAGTCAAATTACCCTCCTTTTCTCTGTCATTATAAAGCTTCTCTGTCTCATATAACCTTTCTCCAGAAGAAAGCTTTTACCTTATGGTGTTTCAACAGTAAGTATAGCTTCATACAAACACATCATTTGAAAAAAACGACCAGAAACTTCATAAACTACTGAAAATATTGATTTTTCTACAACTAGAGAGGAAAAACATATTTTCAATAAAGAGTATTCAAAGAATTTATTTGTTCTTCTTTTCTTAGCTGGAATATGTCTTGGTCCTGACAGTATTGCACCTGAAACAAAATGTGCTTGGATAATCTTCTATACTAGGTTTTACCACAATTAGTTTCATGAATGATTATTTAAAGTTCTCTCAACCAGTTACCACTTTTTCTCAAAATCTTGGAGAGTACATCCTCTTTGAAAAAGCTACTAGTGTCTCTGCAGGGTGCTGTCTTTGCTGCTATGTGTTTGGACCAACCCACCATGCTACCTTACTCCCTCCCAGGTTTCAGGTGCCAATATCTAATCAAAATTTATATGTTCTCAGTAAGGTAAAAGTCAGAAACCAATCAGGTGAGATTAATGTGGATAGTAGGAAAGGAAGGCTTTATGGCAGCACTGTTTTTTGTAGCTGTGGACAAGGTATATACAAAAGGAAAAGTCAGACAAGGTTGGGGAATGTGAACTCAACATGAAGAGTACTGGTGTGAGGAGCTAGAAATGTAAATCAGGAGGACACAGGAAGTAGGCATCAAAGCATAAGGTAAAAAAACAATCAGCAACAACAGTAGTTATTGCATAGCATGGATGCTCAGCAAGTCTATGGATGAATCTACACTGGGGAGAATAGTTGAGCTGATGGGGGGAAGGGCTACCATACAGGGGGACCTCAACAAATTAGAGGAATGGATTGACAAATCTCATTCAAGTTCAACAGAAAAAAATTGAAAGGCTTACTTCTAAGATGGAATAACACATGCAGCAGCACAGTCTGGGGACTGACTGGATAGGAGCAGCTCTGCAGAAAAGGAGCTGGGCGTCCTGGTAGACACCCAACTGACCACGGTTCAACAGTGTAACTTCGTGGCAATGAAAGCTAACACTGTATCAGTATCCCTGTCTAATAATGGTCTATATCAGCAGGAGTGGAGCCAGCAGGTCAAGGAAAGTGATTATTCTTTTCAAGAAAAGACCAATGAAATTATATCTAGAGTACTGGTTCCAGTTTTGGGACTCTCAGTACAATAAAAACACTGACAATCTTGGAAGAGTCGAGAGGAGGATCACTAAGACTGTGACTGCAGCACAGGACAGAGAGAAAAGGCTGAAGGAGAGAAGACATGGGGAAGGGGAATATAACTCCACTCTTTACTCCCAAACGCAGATTACAGACAGGAACAGACTCTGTCACTGTAAAAGAACAGTTGCAGGTTGCACTGGTGGAAATTACGATGAATTATGAGATAAATGGGACTTACTGTGAGTGGTTTGACAGTGGAACAAGTGTTCAAAGAAGCTGTGGAATCTCCACCCTTGAAGATTTTCAAAACTCAGCTGGAGACTGCTCTGTGCAACCTGATCTAACTTTTTGAATATAGCCCTGCCTTGGGAAGGAATTTGAACCAACTGACCATCAGAGATCCCTTACAAATTACTTTATCCTATGTTTCTATGGTTCTGTCTTTCTACCTTAAAAAAAAAAAAAAAGTTTTTGTTTTGTTTTGTTTTAACATATATCGGTTGTGATTGCAAGCTGCAACTCCATATTGCATATGAGAATATAGAATTCTCAGTATTGCATATTGAGAATTCCATATCTCAGTCAAGTCCGAGGTGCAGACTTTACTCTGTGTGCCTTTGTATTTTTGATGTGCTACAAAATAGTAATTGGAAAACCTGCTTCAGAAAAGCTGAAACACCTCTGCATTTCTATAACATTACGTTTTAGTACTCGTCGCCTGAAGTGTTTAGCTATTGTAAGCAAATTATACTCTGCCCAGGACATAATGACTGTATACATAATAAATAAACATATATATATATATACATAATAAATGTTTTTCTGACCTGCTATTTGGCTGTCGTTGGCAATCTTGTATTTTGACACTGCACAGTGTCAGCTGCACAGCTGGCACTGCATTTCAGGGAGGTATATCATAGACATCTCTAATTTTTGACCTACTGGAAATTTTCTTAGGAAGGTATTAACTTATGTCTCTACTTTATAACCAACCACACAAATATATTTCTAGAGATCAACTTTTACTAAGTAAGATGGGCAGCTGATTGTCAGATTGCAGTAAGATACACACATCACTGACATTGGCAACTAGTCAAGTTGCCATCAGTGAGTCTGCACACTGTGGATTAATCTGTTGTAAAACTGTGACTAATGAAAACAAACTAGTTCACAACTTTTTTTTTTTTTTTTTTTTAAATACTTGTTAAATTGCTATTCGGTTAAACTGTATAAGTACTTCTGACTCATTCACATCCTTAGTACGTACCACATATGTACTCTACGAAACCAAGCTATTATCTGATTTGAGGGGTGGTCATTAGTGGTTAGAAGCATATATTCTTCAGGGAAAGGAATATGGTTCTTCCAGGGGAAAGGTTTTTGTCATACTGTAGACTAGTTTCTAGAGGACTGCTGTGTAATAATAACTTAGTACTGTGTTTTGCTTCTAGTGAAATTCTACTGCTCTAAGCTCCATTCCTGCCCTGACTTGGTTGAAAAGTTTTCCCTAGTCTTTAGCAGTCTATTGTCCTAAAATGACGCTGTGCAAATGGGAGCTATCAAGGTTTTATTATTCCTGGTCTAGGAGATCCATGGTATGGCCTTGATACCACATACTCTGAGACATGTAATGATGCAGCAACTTCATACCCTCAATTAGAATTCTACTTGCATACAGAGAGATTCCCTGAATTGTCATATCCTCAAATCGCATCTCCTCTGTTACGTAAATGAAGTGTAAAAATGGCTTACAGCTCCTGCAAGATGCACTGCGGTACAAAGAGCTGCTCATAAAATTACTGAATAGAATGAATGGATTAAGAACATTCATGCTGTTACTTTCAGTGGATTAAATCTCAGTGCTTTTTATTTCAAGTTAATCAGCACTTTGTACTGCAGGACGAAAAACCAACAACCCTGTTCACTAAGCCTCAATAGTAGGAATCATTATCATGCCAAAAGAACTTTCATTGCCGTCAATAAACTACTGAACTTTTAGAGATGCCAAACTGTACTTCCTAAGTATGTACTATTTCTGTTCTTTTTAAAGTGAACATAGAGATTTATTAAATGATGTATTCAGAATTTTAGAGTTGAAAAAGTTTCACAAATAATCTAACCCACGTTATTCATTCTGTCTAAATAGTAGTATGCACTCTGTATAATACACCTTAATATACTCCCACACATGATATTAATTTTTGCTGAAGGTGGCTGGATGACATAGTATGGGTTGTTTTTCAAATTGCATGTCTTAATAAAGAAAGTGATGTTGGTTTTGACTTACTGAATGTACAAAAATCCCATACTACTTCGTGTTTTACCCTACAATGCTTAAGCAAGTAAGGAATATTTTTCATAAAAATAGAAGACACACAAATGTGAAACATAACAGAAGCCCTTGTGCGACATTAACTCTGACATGCTACAGGAAGTGCCTCTCATTAACTATTATATCTTATACATATTGTAACTTTTCAACATAATGTGTATTTACAAACTGTAGACAGTCTTTTGAAAAATACATACGTGCTAGTTCTTACCAGAAGGAAGTACAACATTGACTGTGCTTTTATTAAAAAAACATAATAAACTTCAATTTTTTTCCTCTAATAAAGGCTCTCAGATGTGCCAAAATGTGAAGAATGATGAATAGATGATTCTAAACAAATATCATGACTAATATCAGTTGTATCAAAGTTTGCCTGATCTTTTCAGGGTATTGCTTATTTTATCAGGCTAATTTTAAAAAGAAGGCTGAGGGCTTTTAAGAGTTTTAAGCCAAGTTATATTTATGGCAACTAAGGCATTTGGGAAATGCTATGGGAGTTGGCATCATTTCTACTTTACCCATGTGCTCTATCCCCCTTTTCACCCCCCTTTTCTAGAAGTAAATGTTTCCCTTGTCAAAAACCTTGAGACTAAATCCCTGTTTGGGCACCCAAACGGGTGATATTTCTGCTGTCAATCTGTACCTTAAGCCGCAAAATGGGAGTGAGCAGGGAAAATCTACACCTGTTTCTCCTCACCATGCAAAAGTAATTCTTTCAAATTACTTTGGGTGAAGTTTTGGGGACACTCAACCATCCCAAAACTCCCATTCAGTTATTACTAGTTGCCCTCCCCAGGTGAGTGCTTCCCTCTTGCTCCTTAAAGTGAAATGTTGTAAGAATGACCAAAGTTACTGTCATAGCTTGTGTAGGGCCAAAACTAACTTTTTTTTTTCAGTTTCTAACTATATTACATTTTATTTAGAATATTTCCTTAGCTTGAAAACTAACCTTGACTGTAAAAAAAAAGTTTATAAATCTGAACTATTTTATGTATGATCTGAAGAAAGCCCTATATAGGTCCATAATTTAAATGCTAGAATTGCAAATGTCTGTCAGTCAAACTAAGGGCTACTCTAATCTCATAATAATGGTGTAACTCCTGGTTAGGTAAGAACTGTTAACAAACAGTCTGCCTAGAAACCCCATACACTTCATACATTTGCTCTATGAGGCACTGCATGGGACCACTGGGTGTTTGAGATGACAGTCAGCAGAGTTAAGAACAGATCTCTAAATTCTCAGTTTAGATTGGATATTAGTTTTCTCGTGTGACACAACTAGCTAGTACTAATGTGGGGTCATGGTGATCACCCTTTTAACCCCAGCTTATCCTCCACAAACCTCTGCATGGGAGTATAAACAGCTGTGAGGAAAGATAAGAAGAGAACACATTCTTCTGGCTTACAGTTCAGTGTGCTTCCCCTAGGCTACAGGGAATTTGTTTCTTGGAAACATATAGCTGAAGGATAATAACTTTTTCCTGACTAGCCAGACAACAGACTGGATTTGACTGAAGACCTCACACTTACAAGTTGTGAAAGCCTTGATGTACTTTTTTCTCCTAAACATTAAGCACCCATGTTGTATTAAGCACAATTAAGCTCTTGAGTTTTTTGTCTTCATCTGTGTTTGATGTAGTACTCTGCTAAACATTTCCATATTGGATGGGAAATAAACAACATAAGGGGGAGGACCTCATATCTGTTTCTTCTCTCTTCCTAGGCAGTAGCAATGTTTACATTTTTATCCCCTTTTAATATTATTTTATTCAA
>NW_010511067.1:3828-37902 GCF_000687285.1 Phaethon lepturus | reverse complement strand
CTTTCCCTAGTGCATCTCAAAGGTTACAAATATTACAGGGTGAATTTTTATCTATTTGATTTTATCTTGTCTTTCTGAGTTTGTCATATCTCTGTACAATTGCTGTTAAAGTCATGACAGACGGGATCCATTAAATTCCCAAATCTGTGGAAGGTCAAAATTGCCCAGGAATTCTTTATCATCCTATCACAAGTCATACTGTCATCCTCACTGAAAGGTGTTAAGTCAAAAGTCAGTCTTGTTTTCCCTGATTTTAGCAGCTGTATCTGCGTGTAGGGTAATTCTTGACCCTACTCCTCACCACTTCCCAGAGACTTGCACGCTTTTAGATCTGCCAGCATAAAAACACAGATTGTTGCGCTCTAACCCATTTCTATCACAGTGAGACAGCATTAACACTAAGGCTTCACTCAACCGGGCCATGCTGTCCAATTTAAGAACAACTTATACACTTACATCCACAGATCCATGCTACACTGTGTTTGTGATGAAGGCCGGTGGGGCCTGTATCACTTAACCCAGTTCTGCTCTAGGCAGTGTATAACATCCTATCACAGCCAGAATTATTATAGCTTTTGTAACTTTCTGTTTGTACGTGCACTCAAAAGCTGCCCGTGGATTTATGTTATGGATTACAGTAGGTCAAGCAAGGCTTAACTGTATCATTTCTGCACCAGTTCTTCAGCCACTGGATAGATCTGATGGTTCCTTACCAAAACAGCTAAGCACCTATGTATTTGAGAGCAAGAGCTCTGGGTTATCAACCAAAAGAAGGAATAGAAGCAGTGGAAGGTCCTGTTTACTTCAAGCTTGAATAGGTCCCTAATAGGACATGCTGTTTTGGTGCCATGGTGTTGATGAGGCAGAGGAAGAAGCTGAGCTGTTGCAGATTAGTCAGGGTAGCTTATGGTCTTTATGCTTCAAAGCATGTATGCAGTTGCCAAGCCAACAGAAGAGGTCAACTTTTTTTTTCCCCCTGATTTTTTTGCCAAATGACAAGCTGCCAGAAACAAATAGCCAGTAAAATTATGATATAAACTAAGTATGGGGAAGTTATTACCACAAGAAGTTTCTCAAAATCTCTATCCTTCAAAAATATTGCAAATACTTTGTGGAATAAGCTAGTGTGCATCTTTAAAAAAAATTTAATATTCTTAAAAGAACTCTTTTTTGATACTAAATGTTAAGAACAGACCTTGATTAGTGTTTGCAGTAAATCTTACGTTTTAGTGCTATTTAGCTGAGTGACTACTTAACGGACATTGGATGAATAGCAGCACAAGTAACCACAGGCAGATACCATCTAAACACTAACCGTATTTGTCGGAGAGCGGCAATACTTTCTGCTTGACACAGGACCTTTCCAAACTGCTTGTAGCTACATAGACAAATTATTTAAATTATTTGGTCAAAAATACTTCCCAGATAATAACTAAATGCCATGAAATATGTTGTCTTGAACACAATTCCTTCATTTTAAAGTGTTCTTATGCATGCCCCCCAACAGAATTAGGCACCTTGCATTCATCCCGAGCACTCTCCATGCTTTGCTGTGAGAGTTGCTTGTGTGGCAAGAACTGATCAGCCCATGTGCTGCCTCCCTATTGCTGAACTCAGCAAATGGTCTGTGCAGAAGTCCAGCAGATGGGCCTATTCCCTTCTGACGATGCATGTTATCTTATGGACCATTTTATAGCTTCTGCTTGTTCGGTTTGTACCTTAATAGATACACTAATAAATAGCCTATCCATGTAGTTCAGCTCTTCACTTCAGAAAGGTGAAAGGTGTCATGAAAAATAAATAATTAAAAAGAAGATGAGGCTAAATACCTTGATTTCAGTCAGGCCATAGGAGGTTTATGCCCGCTGATGTATACCTTTTTCCTACAGCAACCCAAAATAAAGAATGATATATATTCTTTCAAAAATAAAGAACACTGTTTTATATTCTATTAAATTGCATTATCTTGGTATGACTTACAGTCCTGAACTGCAGCCAGATCCCTTTCCTGGGTGTACTGAATTCCATTCTCCCAGCCCTTTTTTTGAGAGTTGTGGATTAAGCTCACTGTGACACAAAAATCTTAATAATTTATAAAAGCAATTAAATGTTACTTAAAAACACTATGTGTAAGACCTATTCAGGATGTGATTTAAACTGTAGTCAGCTTGCTTGCTTCTATGGTCAAATATAAGCATGCTTTGCAAGGTAAGGATAACAATGCTAGGAAAATTGGTACAGTAGATAGAAAACAGAGATTTAGAAGATAGTAGCAGCTAATAAAGAATAGAACAGGAATATAAGAGAAAAACATGCAGGCATCAGCTTTAGAAAATCTCACCTCAGATATGCCAAGCAAACAACAAGATTATTCACATTTGCATGCATCTCTGTCACTCAGAATATTTTAAAGAATTTAAAGCAATCTTCTGTTTGAAAACAAAACAAAACAATGCGAATATTTTCCTGCACATTCCAAATGTCTGGAAATAATGTCTTGGAGGATACAGCAAAAATGGATTAGGCATCTCTTAATTAAAGCAAACTTTGAGTGAAATTATGTTTTGACTCTGGGTTTTGTGATAGTAGGGCTGTGGGCCAGGATAGAGGTTTGGGGGCTTAGTAGTTCTAACAGCTCTCTAATAGCTACTGTAAGCTCTGATTCATTCTGCTTTGCTAGTAGGAATGTACTTCCATCACTTGACGTTAAAAAAATATTCCTATAACTGGAGGCATCAAATGTCCAGGGGCTGAGAGGGATAAATTTTAAACACATTTCTTCAGGATAAAAGGATACTTAATGTTTATTCAATTTTAACAGAGATACACTTACAGGAGTGTTGTAGAAGATAAATCTTTTTTTTTTTTTTTAATATATACTTATTTTGGGGGATTCAGAATGCATTCAAGGTACGAGCTAAAAACCTATAGCCTTGGTTGCCGTCATGTATTCTGCTTTTGTGGGGTGTGGGAAGTTACGAGGAAGCTGGGGGGAACACTCTCTAGGTTGCTGTAAGACCTCTGTAATATTTGAATCTATGCAGGTCTGTCTCTTGATTTCACAAAGGGCAATCATTTTGTTCGTACTTAACGCATAGACTCATCCAGTCTGGTGCCTTAAAGTTAGGAAGTGCAATGACAGGCAGGGAAAAATCTTTCGGTCTTTCAGAAAAGCCCCGTCAATACTGCATGGTTGAGAGGAACAGCATTCATAGTGAAACAGCGTCTTGGGTGCTCCTCCCCGTGCTGTGTGCTGTGGCAGGAGTAGGAGAGAGGAGCTGGCGTCCTTTCCCTTTCTCCCAACTGTCAAAATCCTCCTACGTCCTTGTGTTTTCACCAGAACTTTCTACCACATACTCACCCATCACTCAGCCTCTGCAGCATATGTGCTTCTGCGTATTATGGAGTTTTCTTGGCTTACTAAGTCTTTTCATGTTTCAAGCAGAAGTACCAGCTTTTCTACCTTTCTAGAACAATTTTGACAGCTGTAAAATTCTATCGACTACCAGAATGCAAAACATAATCCAACCTGAATCGGTGGCAATCCCTCTGTGCATAGAAAGAAAAAAGATATGCCTGTTTAAATACCAAGATCTTTGGTAAAATGATGTGAAGGGACAGTTTGAAGCAAAAAAGTCAAACAGTATAGAGTAAAAAGCTTTTCAACCTTTGATCCTGTAACTGTATCTCTGCATTGCAGTTGACACACAGCAATGTATTGCTATGTAGTGGTGTAACTCAAGAATCAGGTGATTTAGTCAGAAAAGCAATAACTGATCTTTCATGTCTTGATTTCAATTTCTTCTTTTTATGCTCTGAAGAAAAATAAATAAATGAATAAATTTGAAAAAAGTTTTAAAATCAAGAAGGTTACACATTTCATTATTAGGTTTTTTGTTTTACGCTCCCATGATGTATATATTTCTGTAAAGTCTGAGTTATATCTAGAAAAAGGTGAATGAAGTGCATCTACATTTATTAGCTATGAAAAAGGTTAGAAGTGATTAGGAGACTGTTCATATATAGAAAGTTTTTAAGTCCTTTTTTGACAGGCTAAAAAGCTAGGGTTCCTGTTTGCTTCCTTTCCCAGAGTTTGCAACTGACTTTACATTGAAATGCTGTATTGGGTGAATAAGGAGGTAAAGATAACCAGAGAAGAAGAAATGTCAGAAATTATGATTATTAGATTACTAGATTCCCTTGTACTTCCATGTGGCCAGGGATGCTTACATTATGCTGATCAGCCCACCGCACTCAATAACCAGTAAGGAGTCCATCTTATAATAGTTTAATTGACTAAGCTGCAGCATCCTCATAATGGGAGGGGGCAGAAATGACTGAGAGGCAGATAAGACGACAGAATGACTTAGAAAATCTTCCCTTTGTTTAGTCCTAGAAAATTATCTCTGTCACTGAAAATGGTCAGTGTTAGTTTAAGTCGATTATTTTCTCTGAATTTGAACCAAGCATGATTTGAACAGGTTATTTGGTGGTAAACACCATTCTTCCAGATCCAGTCTTGCCCGTTACTCTTCTGGGAGTTGCACAAGTATATAAGTTTTCAGGATACCCAATTTTGAAACATCAGCTTCAATAAAACATTGGGTTAGCTAAATGCACCATGCAAACCTTAAGTTTTGAATTACTGCTTGTTTAATGAGGTAGCTATGTAATCACTTTTTACAGCAATTTCCTGGTGAGATTTGGCCTGTAGATCTGGGATCATAGCAGTCCATGCTATGAAACTTAAAATTCATCACGTTTCATCAGGGTACAGAATTTTTCCATTGTTTCACCCCAAACTTACACATTCTAAAGGAAAACGGTGCTGTTCACAGAAATGCCATGAAAAAACATTCTCAGTGAGAAGGTTCACATGATGAGGGTAAAGTTTTTCCTGCTGGCAAACTATCTACAGAAGATTTCACTGTTTATCAGTTTGTGAGGAATTCCAAATTCAACTCGTCTGTTCTGGAGTTGTATTTTCCTGCCAATCATTCTGACACTTGTTATGTGCTACAAAATATCAGCCTGCAGGTCTTCTCCTGTGAGAAGTGCCCTCAGTATTTGCTATTTGCAGTCTATGATTAGCATGCTAAGTCATATTGTAATTTTCTGTGATTTAAATTTATATAAAAGCAGAAAATTGGACACAGTGTCTCTTCTCTGGAAAAATATAGATCAGTGCTTCTTATTGGCTTGCATGGGAATAAAATTAGGTCGATTGACTACTAGCTATATCACTGAAGAAAATATAATGGCAATAAACAGATTTGGGAAAGGCTTTCCTGTGAGCTGTGCTTTTATCTGTAGTGCTATAGAGAATTACTGTGCGAGTGCCTAATATTAAATCAAGATGAATGGAACTCTTAGGGTTTCTACCTTTTTGTCTAGTTTTGGTGGTTTTATTCATTTACGCTTTTCAGTATTTTGTAGAAGACCCAGTCATGGCTTCGGACTCTCTGTGTGAATACCAAACAAAATGATGGTCCTTGCCCTTAAAGTCCGACCGCATGTCAGGAAACTGCCCCATCAGAGACGAAAGAAGGGGCAAGGCTGATGAGTATAATAAGCAATATGTTAACAGTCTGTTATCAAATTTTGTGATGGCTTCAGAACAAAGAAAAATTTTATGAAAGGATGTGAAGAAGAAAAATAAAGTCGTTCTGCATGTGTTTACAAGTCTTCCAAAATCTGAAAAGCAAAATAGGAGAAAAGAAACGGATGTTTTTGAACGTAGTAAATGCATGGAGGGTTGGATCATGAGCTAATCAGTGGCAGAAATCAGTCTTTGCTGCTGCTGAGAGAGAAATGGTCTTGATATTTGAGGCTGACATTTGAGTCAACAGTGAAGGAAAGGCAACAAGTGGGATGGAGTGAAATGGATGCCCCTGAGCAGCTCACTGGAAACAAAGATCTTTGCAACAGTGTTTTGAACAGAGATAACAGAACAAGATCACATGCATCCAGGTCAGAAAAAAGGATGATACTGTGATTGAGACTTCAGATGGAAAGGCAAAAAACACATAAGATTTTATCCAGTGAGAATCTACAAGGTTAAAGCTAAGTAAGTACTTAGGTATTTGCAGGATGCTCTCTGATTTAATATCTTAATTAATGATTTCAAAGAACTAAATGACATGTTAATGAAATACATAGACAACAAAAGTTGACAAGAGATGCAAACATATTTAGGAGAGAGAAGGTATTCAAAGACGGGAAGAACTGGTTAGTAAGAAAATATGTATATGCAAATGTAGTAAAGCAGGTTTGTTTACAAGTTGCTGGCATATTAGAAAAAAAGGCCCACGATCATTAAAAGCTGAATATCTTTAGTTCAAGATATGTGACAGAAGTGGAAAGTGGAAGGAAGTGGAAAAGTTTCAAAGGTCTAGTTTGAGAGTTTGTTACAGATTGCCAGCGTTAAGTTATAAAAAGTTTGGTGCAATATTATTAGTATTACAGGAATAAGTGTCCTTTGGGAGATTTGAAGTTGCCTGATTAAAGAGCAACTGTGGTAAATTATAATAGGTTTTACATATTTTTACATCACATAATCAATCTGCCAACAAAAGAATACTTGGTATTGTACATTGGCAAGTCATTATATAAGACCTGTTGCTTAAAAACAACCCTGCATGTGTGTGTTCCTAAAATGGATCCAGTTGGTGGATTACATAAAGAATGCATAAAATCTATACAAGTTTCTTAATTTTAAAAGAGAAAATTTGAATAATTATGTAGATTTGCTAGAAAAAATAACTGGACTAAACAGTTCCAGAGTTTAAAAATCATGAATGCAAAAGATACTTAAGAGAATCACAGAATCTCAGAATCACTAAGGTTGGAAAGGATCTTCAAGGTCATCAAGTTGATGAAAAATATTGAGAAGATATTTCATAAGGAATAGCTCAAGTTCACAGATTCACAACAGATAACAGATTCCCTTTGTTTTTAAAAAGGAATAGAGTGTAAGCAGATAACTTTTACTTAACTAGTCAATATGAAATCCACATATTAGAATTCAGCCTGCACTAGGAGTGTGAGAATTGCCAAAGAGCAAGCCAAGATATATCACACAAAAAGTAATCGAAACCAGAGGTCCTTAACCATGCAAAATTGTGAACAAAAAAAGGAAGAAAAGGGCTCTATTCTAGGAACAGGCAGATGTTAAAAATGGCTTATTTACCCCCAATTCTAAATGAAACTCTTGTCAAAACTTTCAGTAAAGACAATGGTATGGAATATGGAAAAAATTATGAAAATGAGGACATAGAAATGTGATTTACTGCTTCACAGGAGGAAAAAAAAGCTTAAAAAAAATCTGTGTGATCCAGATGGGAAGCATTATATCTGATCTTCATTCCATAATTTTGAAAGAACCATATTTGAAATCACAGGTCTATTAGTTCAACCTATCCCTAGTTAACCTTTCCCAGCTGCTACTGTATACACAGAGAACAATAGTAAAGCCTGCATTGAAAATTTAGAGGAAGATGTTAAGTGATTTGAGATAGTGGGTTCATCTGGTCTTAACAGCATGCAAAGTTTTAGAACAAATTTCAACAGAAATTATAATGAAATGTATGAAGGCAATTAGAAATGGGACAAAACACAACATGTTTTTAACTGCATTTTTTCTTTGATAATTAATTTTCGAGTCAAATGACATGCAGTAAAGCTCATCTATTTGGACTTTAGTTAAATATTTGATACACTGCCAAAGAGTAAATTAAAAATAGGATTACTACAAGAATTTTAATGTGTTGCAAGGAAATTACTAAAGGGTTCAAAACCGTGTGTGATATTGAAACAGATAAGATAACATTGCAAGGTAAGGGAGTTATTGTGGGAGAATTTTAGCATTGGTGTTTAAAGGTTCTCATTTAGTATTTTCCTTAATGACCTTAGTCCAAAATGTAGGAGAATGTCATTGGTATTTGTCTGTGGTACCTGCTTAGAAGGATTTTGTTAATTCAAAGAAAAACTGCCATAAGAAAAGGAAATAATTAAAAAAATGTGAAGACTAAGAATGGGAACATGGAATTAAATTCATTAGTGCAGTGGATAGTCATAGATTTAGGAACCATTACGAATTCACACAATAAACTGGGAGAAACTCAGTAGGTGAAGAGGAAAATGAGTTGGGTATATTAGATGACTGAATCATCAAAATCATTCAAATGTGAAGAAAGCAAACTCAGTTGAGGTGTTGGCTCTGAATGAAAAAATGCTAATGTCATTGTGTAAGGAAGTATTAAGGCCTCTGAAAAGCTTTGTAAAATTGAGGGTACTAAGTCTAAGAAAAAATGAATTCACAGTGTAACTGTTGAATGAAAGCATCCCAAAAGAATCAAGCATGGGAAAACCATAACATAGTAGAAGAGACCAAGAAGCTGAAAAAAACTAAAGCTGGGAGCAGATATGATTGTTTCCTATAAATCCGTCACAAGGATAAATACAGGAAGGAACAAAATTACGAAGTTAGAAAGTAGTTATACCAAGAGAATTAATTGGATATAAACAGTAAGTTAATTATTTTAAGCTGTAAATTAGATGATTTCTGACCACAACAGTTTTATGTTTAAAGCTTTCCATCACAAATAGAAAAATAAGAAGCTAACCACTTTTATGATAGTATATATTTACTTCACAAAATAAATTATGTGGTGTAGCACTATATTAAATTCAGTGAGCCATAAATTAATTTTCAATCCAATGTTCCTTTCATAACCAAAGGGAAACATGATACAAGTATCTGGTATTTCATTTTTCCTTTCCATTGTTGTTTTTAATGTGGTGCTTAACGTTAACATTACTGTAAGTGTACTGGAATACAATATCAAAAAAGATGAAATTCCTCTCTTCCTTTTGGCTCTGAAATAGCTTTTTAAAAAAAGTGATGGTAGCTTCATATCTTGGGTCTTTTAAAACCAGATTCAACACGCTACTGAAGAAAAATACTGTAGGGAACAAACTGAGCGTGAAAGAGGCTAAATAAGCAGTTTTTCCCCTCCCTGCTTCCTAGAGTGCCAGCCCTTCTCCTGTTCTTTGCTCTGGTGTGGCATCTCCAGGTTTGCGCACAGGGCTATTGCCCTTCTGAATGCAGAGATTAGCAAAGCAGCTAGCGCAAATGTTCAGTAGCTATTTTCAGATTTAAGTAATTTTCTGTTTCACTTTTTTCTTTTAATTACAACAACCGCTCGCCCGTAAATTGTGCATACCCTTTGATTGTTAATGGGAGATTTAATTTTCTGGTTGAATATTCTGTTGAATATTCATTCTGATTGAACATTTGACTCAAAGCAAATAGCAGTTTCTGGAAACTAATAGCATATATCCAAGAACTATTAAGAAAAATGTAGAAGTGCGGAAGTCTTGTCTTTTCTTTCTTTTTTTACTGTGAAACCAAAAAATGGACTAACTTGTTCAGGAAAACTAAGTACATTAAATTTTCTGTGAGAAACTTTACTTGCAAGTAAAAGCAAAGGATCTTCCAAGACGTTTCTGAATGTAATCAGTGCCGCTTTGGGAGTAGAGCAGAAAAATCCCCAGACTGAATAGATATAGAAAAATATCTGCTTTTACTTTCACAGAGAAAACAGTATTTAAACGACAAAATATGCCATGACTGTAGACTTTTGGAGCCATTGTCTTTTAAGTAAAACTAAAGTTTCACAAGTTACAACCCACATGCAGATCGTTCAACGTTCACAGAGCTGTTTAGACTTAACAGTGTTTCATCAGAAGCCAAGTGGTCCATAGGTACATTTTAACTTTCAGAAACATTTATACTGTGGGGAGCAATTCTACACTGGGATGGAAAAGGAAGTAAATTGTAACCTAATAATATTTCTTATCATCAGTCTCTTTTCCCAAATTCGTACAAAGCCTTGATCCCATTAGCTCAAAATTTTACAATACATCTTTTTTATACTTGAATAGATTAACCAAGTTAATAATTTAAACTGGGATGAGTGAATTCTCACTTTGAAGGTCCAATTTTAAAAGAGAAAATAAATTCATTGTGAACTTTTGTTAACACTGGTGGGGTGAAGAAGAAAATTTCGCTTTCTGGGTCCAGGACTGAACTGATGAAATGGCCCAGTTTAATGCTCCAGATGTCTTTGAGAATTACTAATGTGGAATAAAATGAAAGCAAAACTTAACTCTTGCTTGTACTGCACTTGTTACAAAGGCAATATTCCTTCTTATCTCGAAGAGAGTGCTAAAGTTTTAAGAAAGTGCTTGGCCTTGTCTTTAAAGTCTACACTTTTCCTTAGAGATATGTAATATCACAGTGCTAATTTTTGTGTTCTTTATAGAGCACTGAGGAGTTCGTTGAGGTCAACAGGAAATAGCAGAGTTGCTACTATTTAATGACACCATTTTCAGTAAGACCGAGTTGCTAGGCTAAGTATTGTTAGGTGTACTATAAATTTAACAATAACATATTATTACATGTGTAAATGGCCTAGAAATACTCCATTTAATAAGTACATCTTGTTAGTTGACACACAATTATGTTAATGCAATAGAATCGGAGTGTAATTTAAATGTAATTATCATTTTAGGGCTTAAAAGATAAATCGTACAGAACATGGAACTTGTTCTCATAGAGTATGTCTGAAATACTGTTTTACCTTTGAAATGAATTTTTTTCAAATGGAATAGAATAAGAGTAATTTGTAAATCAATTTACAATTGTGCTGCTCAGTGCTTCAGTTCAGTTCCAAGTTTAGACTTGCACAATTAAAACAATCAGAAAACATATCCATAACTGAGGTTCAGAATAATCATATGTGTATGATGTCTTCAGTTTTTCTGTTTTACTAATGCATAACCTAATAATATATAATAAGTAATTTATATGCATTTGTAATCCTACATTAAATCTCTTATCAAGCTTACTTCAGTATCTGTCTGTCTATCTGTCTATGTGTATTCATGTCTTTAATTTTTATAGAGATAACTTAAGATTCATTGGCTGGCATCAATATTGTGATAATGTCACTTCTGGAAAAAATAAACAATAATAATTGTGGATTATTTATTGATTTCACTAGTTGCTTATAGTTTAATCTTGCTATTTAGAAATTGGATTTTGTTACGGATTTAATTATTATGAGATATATGTTTATTTTTTACATTTTACTTTTTGGTTTTTATTTAAAACTTTTCCCTTCCCTTTTAGAATATCATAATAGTCTTTTTTTTTTTTCATATGCATTTTTATCACATACAGTGTGGCTAAATTTAAGGTGCTGTAATCCCTAATATTATTATTTGGTTGATGAATGAGTACTTAAATTTTCAACCTTAGCACAATATGATTATTAGTTCTTTTATCACAGAAACAGATAATTAATTATGATCAGTCTTCAAGGACCACTTTCATTCATTTTGGTCTTTCTGCTAATAGTTCACTAGTGAATAGTTTCACTAATCGTTGAATGTGTACAATGTTTTTTTAATGTTTGTTTTCCTTGTGGAATCCATTTCCTTTTCAAAATATTATTGCTATTGGGAACATATTCTTTAATATTCTGCTTAAATTTTTCCTTTCTTACCCACCGGCTATTACTCCTTCTTTCTGTGTTGATACATCCTTTTTCTTATATTGTTAGCTTGAATGTATTTATAGACTGCAATCATGATTTTTCTTTTTCTGGATTATAAATTTAAACTTTTCACCCTTGGCTCATTTTTCTTATTCTCCTCACTCAATAACATTTTTTTTTCCACTCCTCTTCATATTTTCTCATGTTTTTCTACATCCTCCTTACACTGAAGAGCCAAGTATACAAGATTTATGAACTAAGAGTTCATAAGGAAAAATAGACACAGTTATAGTCAAGAAGACACACCCTCTGTCAGTGAGAACCTAAAAATTTATTCTTTTTATGGCAGTCATATGTTTATGTACTTGCTCTGTATTAGAAATAAAAACCCCTTCATGCTTGAGATAGAGACTCTCTCTTCTCCTCCCTTTTCTGTCTCTTATCATCAGGTGTCCCGCTTCCTCGATTAGTGACTAATAAGCATATTAGGCTGTGATATAATGAGGTGAGGGCTACCACCAAATCCAGTTACTTTATCCTTCCTGCCACGTTTTTTACTAGAGGTGGCTGAACTGCTGCAGTTTATGCTGAACTCTTGGGTATTTACGCCCTGAATGCTGCTCCCATAGGACCAGCCACTTCATGGCATTTAGGTACCTGGTTTGCAAATCTGAAATGGCCCTGGGTAAGGGAGATGCACGGATTCGCTCACCTCTGCAGAGATTATTATGGTATTCTGTATATATCACACTAGAAATTCAGCTGTCTGGGTAATTTTATTCAAGAAGGTGTAGGCACTTTCAGCCTTTCGGACTCTTTTTTTGTACCGTGCTTTTCGACTTCGGGCAAAACCTGATCTGGTCTGGTAGATGCCTAATACGAACTTCCACCACACATCAAAACTTTAGGTGTTTATCTCAGGTGTCAGTATAGTCAAAAGTTGAGTAGCCTCTCTAGCTGCCAGAACGACTACCTAAATTCCTTACAAAGTAGGTGGAAACAGGCCGGTGCCTCTGAAGACCTGCAGTGTTGGTATGGATGCTTTAGCCTGCCTGATGCAAGATGTGAGTGTTCTCTGTTCAACTTAGCCAGCTGCTGAAGGCAGCAGGGGTTGCTTAAGCTAATTGTCTGCCTCTTGTGCACGGTGTTTATGAATGAACCCAGTAAGAAATGTCAGTCACCTCCTGGCTACCCTCCTTGCATTGCCGCCTTTTCTTTGCCGTGCAGCTTGAGCAGGAGGCAGAGAGTTCTTGCATTCGGGATACCACCAACTGGGCCAGCTCCACATAGCGTGCTTCTGGAGAACACCGAAGGCTGTATGCAGCTTCTTTCTGGTCAGTGCTTAACCACTAAGCTGTTAAACAAGTGATAAGCTCTGAATCCAGCTTTTTTAATGGACTTTAAACAAACTGCATGTCTGTCTACCTGATTCTGGATCATAACGGAGCCTTTGGTAAGAAATGCCATCTCCCCTGTCTTTTGAGGCAATTTAAAGCATGCATAGATGAGTAATCAAGGTAAGACAACCTCGTTACTTTAACTACCTTCAGAATTAATCTGCTGGAAAGCAGATTTGTTAGAACTCAGTTTGGGGACCACATTTGGTTTTAGGCAAAAAAATCTAACCTTTGCTGCCAAGGCGGCAAAGTGGCATCCTAAGCATTTTTCCGGTAAACTCCTCAAACATCTCTGAATCTGCATATTTTACTTTCTCTCACTACACACTGACAGAATAAAAGAACAGTGCAAGGGCCTGTCCCACAGTTTTGAGAAAGCTGCCTTCAGACAACTAACTATAAACACAGTGAAAGAATACCAATTGTATTTTTCTGAAATCCTTAGAATGCTAAGCAAGGTCTTCTTACTTCAGAAAAAATAAAATCATTTACAATTCTGTGAAGCAGTACTATGACAAATGTTTCAAAAATCTAGAAACACTGGGACAAATCCTCAGCCTGATGTTAAGGCTGCTCTGCTCTATTTTGTTTTAAAGTCATTTTCGACAGGTTTTGTTTGGCAAATGGAGACTTCATCTTGGGTGTGACATTTTTGTACACTTTTTTAAGCAGCAGGGATCTCTGGCTGTCAGAATGGTCTATAGGCATAAGTGTTTTTCACTAAGGGCACTGGCATTATTCCCAGCCATCTGTTCTAGAATAAATTCCATCCAGTATGACTTTTAAAAATTGGTATGCTTTTTGCTGTTTGGCTATGTTTGACTGAATATTTTATTTGAAAATTGTCCATAACTAAGTATTGGCCAATCAGCACAAGCTACCATTCTCCTCGGGAAAGACTGGTCTGAATCAGGCTTTGAGCTGGAGTAGATGTAAAAATGAAGTAATTATTAATAATGACCTTTTACAGAATCAGAATTGTATTCAGAATATATTGTTATGGAGGAGGTAAGAAGAGGGAAACTGCAAGACAAGCAATCCAAAACCAATTTAATAATCCCGGTGGCTTAGTACAAGCTCATTCAAATGACAGAGCATCTTTTAAGGGATATAAATTCACATTGTACATGAAATTTTGAATTCTGTCTGAGGTGCAAACCTTGTCTTCACCTGCTAGAGTATAGTTTTCTGAAACATAAAGCTGTCTCCATAAACTGTCCTTGAAAAGTCACTCGGAAAAATTTACCATCTTAACAGAACATAGAGGGGAAAATCATAAAAAAGAAAGAAAACAAAGAACTTCTCAATGGAAACTAAGGCTGACGGAGGGAAATTAGTTTGGCACAGGGAGAATTTATATAGAGTGGTAAGGGGAGGAGGAATGAAATTGGAGTGATATAGCTTGGCAAGTGCCTGCCCCTCCAGGACTCTGAACAAGAGGTATTTGCCTGTAGATGACTGGTTTAAAAAGCCTGCTGACATTCTTTAATATTTCTTAAACCATTACCATCCTCCCTCACACAACAGTTACAGTCTCAAAAACAGAAGAAAACTTGCACATAAAGTGCTGATGGAACTTCTATAAATGGCTTATGTAGTTAATAGTGTAATGTACTGGATTTGGTCAACACTATCTAAAACTCACATTTACTTCATACATGCATTTCTTGTATTTCTTTAATTACTTACATGATTTTTCCTAATACACTATTTTCCCTAAAGTAATATTGTAAGTTTTGTAAAGTGATGGCTAGGCAAAGAGGAAAGATGCTGAATTAGTGGCATCATTGAGGGCAAGTCTGCAAGACTGCAAGGGAATTTAATAGCGCTCGCTTTTTTTCTGATCTCCTTGATGGCCACAGCAGACATGCACACCTCAGTGCATATGTGACTCAGCACCACCATAGTGTAATCTCATCTTCTCCTCAGATCATTGCTGGGAGTCCTGGGAGAGGGGACATATAGAGTCTATGTGAAGATTGAGAGTTATCATTAGTATCTGGACAGGACAGATTGCTGGACAATCAGAAGGTCACAGAAGGTCATAAAGGTCAGGACAAGGAGCAAGGCTATTGTGGCAGTGGTGGTTCAAGGGTGGTGATTTAGATGACCTACCCATCACTATTTCATATTTAATGTCTATGTATCAATCCTTTTGCTCCAGGTCAGAGAAGTCATATTGAAACACCTGGGTTTTACTGGGGCAACAGTGTGTCACAGAGAAACCTGGGCTGTAAGCGTCAATGCAGCAACGGGCTCAAGGGTGTATCAATTCATCTTCTGTGCTCGCTAAAGCAATGGGTTAAGTCTGATTTACAAAAATCCAAGATAGGGATGTTTTGGTTAGACTTTTTCAAATCTATGCAGTAAAACAAAGTAGATTTTAGGATTAGGAGACTATTTCTGAAATGCTTGGCTGAGGGCTTACCAAAGGTTCATTGACACCAAAGTACAATTACACAATAACCTTATTTCAACAAAGATTATTAAAAAGTTGACATTTTTACTTTATGCAAAGCATATACCAGAGAAAAAAAAACATATATCTTCCTTTTTTTTTACCGAGTCCTCTATCTGTTGATCACAAGAGGATTCGTAATTGAAAATTGGTTTCATGATGTGTCATTCCAAACCATTAATCCTGTATTTCACTGTGAGGTATTTTCTTCATCAGTGAAAGAAAAAAAAATTAAAAATCTGTTCCCTTCACAAGAAGAGCAAGACCACAGGCTCTGTTCCCTTTTCAGATGTTAGGTTAATTTTGTTACTCCATTTTCAGGAAGAGCAGAGACAATAACATCCACAGTATGAGAATTACAATTATCCTCATTCTTGCAATTCTGCAAGTTGTTAGAGCAATCTGTTACCCAGAGAAATAAACTATAAAACCTATTCATAAAATCTTTTTCCAAAGGAGCTATTTCAAATCCAGAAACTTCAGCCTGTAAAGAAAAGCACCACAAAATTATCTAATTGTTATGCCAGAGATTTCTTTTTATCTCAGCTCTTTCATCAGTTTGTGAGTTCATGTTTTTGTTTTGTTTTGTAACAGTACCATTTTCAATCTCTTCTTGTCTTTTCTCCTAGAAAAGTAATACTCATCCACAGTTTGACCTTTAGCCAAACAGTTTTGTAGTCTATAAATCCTTTTCTCTCCCTCCTACTTTCTCCAGAGTGATAGCTCCCTGGGAAATGTATTGCTTCCTTCCCAGACTATCAGGACTAATCCAGTCAGGGACCCCCACACCTTACTAAGACATATGGAAAGTGCTGCAGGCATTTAAACTGGAATGTGCTTCACCCTATTGACAGTTTCTTGGTTTGGCATGTGAGAATGGTCATTGATTTATCTCATTCAATGTTCTGCTTCTGGCAGTGGCTTGTAACAGGATGCCAAAAAAGACATCATACACATGACACCTGAACAACTGGGTTATTCTGAGTGAAGTAGGATGAGCTGATTCTTTCAACTTGAATGTGAATATTTTTTTCAATTATTTTCTTAACTGCTGTATCTATGACTGCAGCATGCCTGAGAGTCCCTTGGCTGGAGTTCCTTTGTCTGAAATAGAAAAGATGAAGAGCTGGCCCTAGGTGGTGACACAGGGTATTCTGGAGAAAGCCAGATATGAGATACAGGGTGAGATTCAAACAGAGCCCATCCTCCATGCAAGGCACAGGGAGTGGAGCATCCTTGTCAGAGTCCTTTGTGATCACAGCATTGGTATAGAAAGCACTTTTGGCCAATTACATTGGAAAGATCACTGGTGCCTAGCACCATGTTGAACTTCACCACAGTAGGAGAGATTAAAGAAAGGGCTTGTCCAGGTCCCTCTTTCTTTGGGATATGTTAAAGATACAAGGCTTTATCTGTAATAAAATATCTGACCAGAATAAAAATCCTGTTAGCTGTTAGCATGTCTGTATTTGAAAACATTTCATTATTTCATACAGCTGAGCTTAAAAAGATATCTAAAACCAGACTAATAATTCATAAGCATTGCACAGCGTAATCACATGGATTTTTCTGATTGCAAATTGAAGGTTGTTTTATGTTTACATACAAGTCAGATTTTGATGTTGGCTTTTTTTCTGTTATTTACTCTCATCATTTGGGGCCTTTAGGAGACAATATGGCATCACATTTTCAAATGTAAGAGCCAGAGGTATTTTTTCTAGCCGGAGGGTTGGTTTTCTTATGGGGTCAGGGAGAGATGGGCTTAGGACTTCACTAATTAAAAGTGATTTGTTTTCATGATGTGGATGAAGTGCTTATGCCAGATGCCTAAGATACCTCAGAGATTCAGGCAGAATTTTGTCGCATCATCCAGGAAATCCTTATCAAAACACAGCTTGGATCTCTGGCAGCACTGGGTGTATGGTTTGATAAGTGAGTCCTATTTTCTTGTCTGCACACCAGGCCTTTGTAGCAGAGGGCATTTATTAAGAAAGCAGATGGGGAAACATCAGTTATCTTTTGTGCCTTCTGTTTTCTATAAAGGCCAGCAAGACAAGGCAAGCTCAACCAAAATAATTGAAGGCTTCGTAGAATAAGTCAGGTGAGTCAGGGGAGAATAGATTCGCTACAGCTCCAGTAGCAGTAAAGTTCCTGATAAAACAAAGTGTTTTTCATGTAGGTTAGTCAAACAGTTCAAATTTTGAAAGTATACATTAACTGGTATAAACCAATTCTGAACAAAGTTTATTTAAAAATTGAGAACCTGAGGTGGTGAACCACCACCTGCAGTTTTTATGGACTTCTGCAGAAATGGTCACTAATTATAAAAATGCTAAGAAAGTTATCTTTAATCATAATCATAATCATTAAGACCAATATTTTTCATCTAATAAACAGCTTCTGTAGTAGTAACTCAGGTCTAATGTGGTTATGTTTCGCTGCGTGGTATATGTGGTAGATTGACCTTGGCCGGCTGCCAGATGCTCACCCTGCTATTCTCACTCCCCTTCCTCAATAGGACAGGGGCAGAAAATAAGAAGAAAAAGCCCATGGGTCAAGATAAAGGCAGGGAGATCACTTGCCAATTATTGTCATGGAGAAACAGACACAACTTGTGGAAAAATTGGCTTAATTTATTGCCAATTCAAAAGGATTTGGATTGTGAGAATAAAAACCTAAACACTTCCCCCCACCCTTTTTTCCCAGGCTCAACTTCACTCCTTCATTCCAAACTCTTCTACTTCCCCACCCCAAGTGGCGCAGGAGGATGGGAAACAGGGTTTGGGGTCAGCCCATGAGAGCTCCTCTCCAATGCTCTTTCCTCCTCATGCTGCTCCAGCCTGGACCTCTCCAGGGAGTGCAGGGGAATCTCTGTTCAGGCGTCCAGAGCTCTTCCTCTTCCCCTCCTTCTGGTCTCATCCGGGGGCTCGTAGTGCTGTTTTTCACACTTTTGTCCCTCGCTCATTGCTCCCTTCCTTACACACGATTTCCCCGAGGTGCCGCCATCTTGTCTGCTGGGCCCAGCCGTGCCCTGCGGTGGTTCAGTTGGAACCGGCTGGAACCGGCTCTGTCTGGCCCAGGGCACCCCGGCCTCCCCTCACAGAGGCCGCCTGCAGCCCCCCACCAGCACCGGGGCACCTGCACCCAGCACAGGTTTACAAGTAAAATGTGAATTAACTAACAATGAATGCTAATTAACATTAGAGTGAAAACTATATGAGTTAGAGACAATTTCTTTCATCTGAGCTTTCTTCATAGCTGGGCTTCATACTTCTAATACCTATGAGGTTTTTCCTTTTGCTCACTAATGATAAATTTCTCAATTTATAGTGTTGAATTAAATAAATAAAAAGGTAATCACCAAAACCTGAGGTGATTTCTCATAAAAATCCTCTTGAGAAAATTGTCAAGGAAACTGAATAGTACAGTTTAATATGACTTCCCTCTATTTTTTTGAGACAATCTCCGCTATATACATGTGTGGAATTACAATAGTTTAATTGGATTTAGTAATCAAATGCTGCCCTAGCAGGTATTGCACAATTACACAAAATTGTATTAGGCAATAGCCCATAAAACAGGCTCTGGAAGAACAACACAGGGTTCCTCAGCTGTATATACTGCCACTAGTGAAGGACAGAGCAAGGAGCACAGTGTCATGGAGAAAAAGCACAAGTTAAAAAACACAGAGAGAATGAAAATTATCATGTTAACATATGCCATAACACCATGAATCTTTAACAATTTCTTAGCACTCAAATATCTGTGAAAAATTTTTAATTATATTTTTCTACAATGTGTGTATATTGGTTTGTATTATTTTGACTATGTTGAGATATCTGATGATCATAGAATCATAGAATAGTTTGGGTTAGAAGGAACATTTAGAGGTCATGTAGTCCAACCTCTCTGCAATGAGCAGGGACATCTTCAACTAGATCAAGGTGCTCAGGGCCCCATCCAACCTGACTTGGAATGTTTCCAGGGATGGGGCACCTACCACCTTTCTGGGCAATGAAGATAGTGGTGTTTCATGTCCTTTTGCAAGAATCTTTGAATAAAAGGCATGGTAACAGACTTCTGAATTTATTTATTTATTTAGGCTTGCTAATGACCACAGAAGAACAGAATCATTGAAGAGGAATAGTTGAGTGGGATCAGGACATCAATATCTATCCCAGGATAGACAAAAGTTACCTGTCCCAAAGGGTGGATAAATCCACTGGGGCCAAGGTTTTTGTAGTCTCATGTTATCCGTGAAGTGACAAATGAAGTGACAAATTATCACAAATGAAGTGACTTCATTTTATACTCTCCTAATTCTTGGTCTTTCCCATAAGCCACGAGAGAGCAGCTTTTTACAGGACCTGAGAAGAGATTACTGTACTGCAATGTTACTGAAATTTAAAAGGGGAATATTACTTTTGTCGTTTTATAAATAAGTTTAGGCAATAAGATTTTAAATCATGTTGTTTTTGTTCCTGACCCAATTTAAATCTTAACACTTTCAAAAGTCTGAGGGCGTAGTATTATGTGATGTAAGCATAAGATTTGTGATTTTGTAGTAATTTCATTGGAATTTAAATTTAAAAAAACCTGCAAGCTGTTTCAAATGGAAGATAAAAAAAGCCAGATGAGAACAAAAGATACCTAAGCACAGAAACTTGCCTCAAGTGGCAGCCAGTAGCAGTTGCCTGGTGAACAGTGCAGAACCATGTACAGCAATGGCCATTCCTTCAATTTATGCTCTCGGGTTTCAGCAGTCAGTAATTATAAGACTTCTTAAACCAAAGGCTGTGGCCAGACCATTGTTTTTAACTGCTCTCAGTGGACAAATTTTCCATAAAATTCTCTATTTTTTTTTTCTGTCTAAACACAGAAGCCTGTGTCAGTATTTTTCCCAGTTTCATTATTCACCCTGTGAAAAAATATTTCCTTTTTTTCCTCTTCAGTTTTTCTCACGTCATTGCAGCTGACTGTTTCTGTTGCTAGTGCTAGGAGAGATAACTTGTTCCCTACTTATTTACTTTATATCATCCTTGATTTTAAACACTTTTTCATATCTCCCTACAAGTCTCTCTTTAATGACTTCAAGAGTCCTAATTGGTTTAGTCTGTCCTTGGTATAAATCTCCACTGTTCTGATCATCCCTGTTATATTTCTTTGTGTTTTTGAAGTTTTACTGTGTCAACTACTGCAAGTGTGGTGCTATCTCTGAGAGCGCAGTTCTCTCTTTCATTGCCCCCTCTTTCCTAATGATTTCTAATATTTGGGTTTTGTTTGTCATCAAGCTGACATTTTATGCTAACTATCTGGAATAATTCTATAACTTCCTGAGTAGTAATAGTTAATTTAGAACCATTCACTGTGTATGTTAAATATTCTTTCACAAGGAGGTACATCATTATGCATTTATCAGGAATTTATTTCATCTGCCATTTTAATGCTTAGTCATTCAATGTTGCGATAACCTTTGCAACACTTGGCTGTCAATTTTAATATTATCCACTTTGCAAATTTGGATTGTCCGAGATCTTCAACACTTCCACACATAACCTCTTCTTACAGTATGCGTTCTTCAAGTGTTCAGTATTGCCGAAGCTTTATGAAAGAACAGGTGTACTGGAAAGATTCGGTCACTGATTCTTAACATTCTTCAGCAAAAGTGATGTTGATTGTCCCACAACAGATTATATTAATCAAAATCTTTTCCCAATCTAACCTAATTTTGTTCTGCAATACAGGAATTTAAGAAACTGGTTTAATAGCATTTGACCAAATTTATACTCCATTGCACTGACTTGATCGGACATTAGCTGGTGTCACCTTTGGTTCCTGATCTCTCTTTACAAGAGTGGAAGAGAAAGTCTGCTGTATAATACTGCTGAAAACTAATATTTACCTTTAAAGACTTGTCACTTTACAGATTAAACTGATACACAAAATAAAATGTTCAGAAACATTTAAATAAGATATGATCTTAATAATTAGAGAAAGTCAATTAAATCTACAGTTCCAAGTGACTTTGTCCTGAAATCAGGATTTAAATACTACCTAGGTGTGTTAACCTGAGATTAAAAGATTTTATCTGAATCCCATGGGGAATCTGTGGCAGTCCCTGGAACAGCATACAGCCTAAGAGTGTATTCATGGACTATCAGCTGTACCAATTAATTTAGTAATAATTATAACTCCTTTAGATTAAATGGATGGCTCAGGTTCAGTTTGTCTTACTTGGGTACCTGCACTTAGTCAGATCAGATCTCCCTTCTTTTATTGAGTATATCAGAAATTTGGTGGAGGTTCAATACCTAAAAAATAAACAGAAATTCGGGTCCTAAATTAGGTAGGTTGGATCTCACCTCTGCTTTCTAAATAGAATTTATGACTGGAATGGGTCAGTATCTTCTTTCCTAGGAAAGAAGTATCGTTACATGGCGAAGGTTTATTTGCTTTGCTGTAAGGGTTTTACATCAACCTATATAGTGAAACCTACTTGTGGGCAGGGGATGAAGGAAGAGACTTGACTGCAGTTTAGCAACATTCACCACAGTAGGGGAGACAGTTTCACCTAGGGGAGGGCGGCTATGCAGGATGCAGTTCTTCCTACCTGAGCTTCTCACAAAGCGAGAATATGATCCTCACTACAAAAATATCATAGACAGTGACAACCATTGGCAGCTTTTGGCAGAAATCTTCTGGCACTTTGGTTAGCTGCCCACAATATGAAGCTGTCTTTACCCTGGAGTTTTACTTTTTGGCGTAATTTTTTTGTATAATAAGATAAACTAAGGGAAAATTTGATGACTGCTGTTTTTTCTTCATATTTCCCCAGATGTGCACAAGATTTATCTATTCCTTTCCTTTCTCCAATGTAGAACTACCTGTCAATAGCAGGGCATTTTGAATAGGCATTGATCCTTTCTTTCCTTGGCTGCAGTAACAGAGCAGCAGGGGTGAAAGAGGTTGACTCTGCTTCGGTTATTTTTCACCACTCAGAAAGAAGGCAGTTCTCATTAATGTAAGTTCCTTTTCCACCTAACTATAGTATTTGCCAGGGAGGTCAGTTGCCTGCATCTTCATTGTAAATGGAGTTCTAACCAGTATGTCATCGGGCTAGAAGTAAACCATTAGCCTAGTCAAAACAGGGCCATGCAACACAAAACAGGAACCAGCAGGTGCAGCATTCATTGCATAAAGGTATGCTCTTGCTTTAGCAGAGAAACAGCACACACAATAGTATCAGATTATATTTTCTTGAGTTAAAAATACTCTCCCTAGAGAGGTCACCTATACCACTAAGAAACGTGTGGACATTTGGTGTTATGTAAATGTTATTTTTTCCTATTGTTTCATTAGTAATAGGAGTCCACTTTTTAGTTACTCTCAAATAATTGTATTAAAAGCTACTGTCTAGCAAGGGTTAGAAAGTCAGTAGACATGCATCATTTAAAACACTAATATGATTATAGGAAAAAGGCTCGACTATTTGATTTTTGTAATCTTGTGTAAGATAACATTCTGTATGAAATTAAATTGAACACTGTTAGCCTTCCTCTCCTGGTCTAATCCACACTAAATTGGTCAAAAACAATTATAAACACCTCTTTTTTTGACAGGTCATGATTGCATAGATGATTGGGTTTTGTATAATTTGAGGAGGTCATTTACTAACAAGCCAGAACATTTAAAATGGCTAAATTTAAGCAGCTAACTTAAAATTGTCAGCTCTCTGGATTTTTTAAATTTTTTTGCTAGGCACTGTAGAAGAGTCTGGCTCAGACAATTTAATTTGCCTTTCATAGTCTATCACATGGCTCATGATTATTTCTTACAACAAAATATTCAGTGCAACAAATTAGTAGATTTTGCTATGTTGTTTGGGCTGCATTCCAATTCCTGCCTTAGTGATGCTGGCTGCCTTCAGCACTGCCAGCACAATAATTATTGCTGAGTTTTCTAGACCTCATCAAACCAGCAAGGTGATCACCCCCTTGGAACAGCTGGGGATATGAGGTATGGAAAAGTGGAAAGAAATTGCTGCAACTCTGTGCTATCATGCCAGCAAGTGCCACTTGAATGATGGCAGCTATTGGCAGGGGTAGGGCTCTGCTGGAGCAGAGCTTGCAGCAGTTCTAGGTTATAGCTTTTGCTGCTTCCAAGGAGAATTGCTGTGGGCACCGAATTAAAGAAAGCAAATTGGGAAGTGGGGAAAACCAAGATTTTAAGGCAAATGTAGAAGGGGAGATGACAATTTGTGACAATGAAGCAATTTTTGTCTTAGTATATGCAATTGGCTCTTTTATGAAGGAAAAAACTTCCACAAACACCATAATGTCAGTTATGCAGGTTTGTCAGGCAGCCCTCTCTAGCCTTCATCACACAATTAAGGTACCAACTGGTCTCAGCAAACTCATGTAATTCTTGTTCCAATACAGAGAAGTATACTTCTATTTATCAGTATTTTATCATATGAAGTACAGAAGCAAAATTTTTTAAAAAGTCTTATTTTGGGTATTAAACAGTATTGTCATCATCAAGATACTTGCTAAGAGACTGCTAGTGTGCTTGAGTACATATGTTGGTGTCCTGGTTTCAGCCAAGATAGAGTTAATTTTCTTCACAGAAGCTAGTGTGAGGCTGTGTTTTGGATTTGGGATGAAAACAATGTTGATAACGTGCTGATGTTCTGAGTTGTTGCTGAGCAGTCAAGGACAGTCCAGCTTCTTGTGCCGGCCTGCTAACAAGAAGACTGGGGGTGCATGGGGAGCCGGGAGGGGACACAGCTGGGACAGCTTACCCAGGCTGACCAAAGGGATATTCCCTACCATATAATGTCATGCTCAGTATATAAAGCTGGGACGAAGAAGAAGGAGGGGGTGGAGGGACATTCAGAGTTACGGCGTCTGTCTTCCCAAGAAACCACTATGCGTGTTGCAGCCCTGCTTCCCTGGAGATGGCTGAACACCTGCCAGCCCATGGACAGTGGTGAATTAATCCCTTGGTTTGCTTTGCTTTTGTGCGCGGCTTTTGCTTTACTTATCATACTGTCTTTATCTCAAACCATGAGTTTCCTCACTTTTACCCTTCCAATTCTCTCCCCCGTCCCACCGGGGCGGAGTGAGCTAGCGGCTGCGTGGGGCTTAGCTGCCGGCTGGGGCTAAACCATGACAGTTGGATAAACAAATGAGTTTAATCCCGGACACTCAACACTAACCTTTACACAAAATAAACACCCAGTAAAAATCAGAGTTTAGCCTCAAATTAGTTGATGTAAATTATCTCCATGTAAATCAGATAAACATTATTGACTGCAATAAACATTTACGCAAATAAGAAGGCCCATTGTATCCCTCTTTAGCATCTCCATTTCCTTTCCTGTTTTTCCCTTTTGTTTGAACATTTTAATTTTGATCCAACTACATTTTATTTTCTGGACAACCTACTCACACGGAAGAAGAACGTTTTGACACCATTCTCATTACTGGGATACAGTGGCTCCTATTAGAACTATGGAATATAGCAAGCATTCATTGTGTGTGTTGTCTTTTATCAGAGCTTTGCATCTATCCTTTTCCTTGTCCCTCACATTTATAGCTTTTCAATCTTAACAGACTGGAAGTAGGGCTTTGTGATTCACTATGTCTTAAGCCGGAACTTTATTATAGTACTCCATTTTTCATTATTTGTTACCTTCTAAGCTGATAAGTCTTGGCTGTAAACAGATGATGTTTCAGAAACAATGTACTTGAGAGAAGGAGACTTTTGTATGCATACATGAATTGGCATAACTAAATAGAGGTGCACATGCAGTATTAGTACATCAGTCATTACAGACTAGCTTTTTATTCATTACATTTGTCATCAGGGCTAGGGAAAAGGAATGGCCAGTCTGCCTTTTAATTTTATTACAGCTTTAATGTTGGAAAAGGCAAGAGAATGAGACTGTAATCTGTACTGCTTACTTATATTACAGAGGCTGTACTTTCCAAGGGCAGGTGATGGCTTTTGTATTTCTTTAGAACAGAAAACTTAAGGTCCTACTCATTTAAACATATAATTTCATAAAACCAGAGAAAAACTTCCTGTTTTCCTTGAAATGTTTGATGGGATCTTTTTGAGGGGAATGTTTGACTGATTCACTGTAGCTTTCTACAGGGCTTGAAATGGGGGCCCCTACCAATTGCCCAATGACCTAGGGTTTTCCTGTAATGACTATGACAGCATAGAGTGTTTTATACACTATCTTTTTTCCTTATAACCATGTTCCAAAGCAGATTGAATACAAACAATGAAATACTGAAAATTGCTGCAAATTACCTGACTCTAATCAACGATTCTCGAGTTGAATCAACAATCTTGAACTAGCCTATGGGAATACTCCATTTTCTTCATTAAAAAAAGCATCACCCTTAGGATAGGAATTTCTGTTTATGGAACTGGGTTGTAGACAACAATTGGTGTTCTCCATGTGTGGTTGAATTTAAAGGTGCTGGATCTTGGTCACTTGGCATCTGGTAGATGAGATCTGAGACCTTGTGCTTGTGCCTGGGACTCTGGTGCAGAGAGCAGATGACAAGTCTGACTCTTAAGGTAGCCATGTTGCAGAAAAGATGCAGTGTTGCCTTCAGCACAACTTGGAGTTCCCTGAGGAGTAATGGCTTTATACACAGGTAATAGACAAAGTTTAGCAGCTACAAGCTTTTCTGACTATAACTGTTGTCAATTATCTCTCCTCCACAAAGTGGTCTGCATAGTTTAAATGTCAGTTTTCAGGTTATCTTGAGGCATGAAAACGTAGTAGTTGATTCACACATTTCATAGAAGAATAATGACTATTCCAGCAGGAGCACCTTAAGAGAGAGATTTCTGTAAGGTTGAACAAAGTTATCATCCTGCTTATCCAGATTTAGTTTTGGAATGAGTGACTACAACGCAAGGCACTCTCTGTGTCTTACAGTTCTGACATGGATTAGTTGTCGTTCTCTCTCTTGTTTTGTGGACACTCTTATATATCTAAATACAAGTAAAATCACCATAGTGACTCTAGATTGGCTATTTTTCACTTGATATAGTCCTCTGATACCAAATGCCTGGTTCTTATTACCACAAGACTCAGTCCTGATGGGATAGTGAGTGATCCCTGACAATACCATTCAAGATTTTTGGCTAATCATGTTTTTCCTGCTGAGGAGTAGAGACTAATTTTTTGTTGTTTTTAGAGGGTAATTTTTTTCAGGTATTAGGTCACATTCTATTTTTGGCTGAAGAAACATACACAGGAGATAGTTTCGCTACCTTAAGTTAAGGTAACCTAGCTACATCCTCTTGTCAACTCCATAAAAGCATTATCACATCTATGTTGAGTTTACAAATGTAATATACTGTAATTTGAATCACTGCGTAGAAATGCGTTGTATCTTTGTGAATGAAAGCGAGACCTGTTTTATTGTCAAATATTTCCATAAAGACAGAAACAATTTGAAAGTATTAGATAAGGCTAATCTTTCTGAATACTCTCTGAATGCTTGATTTTTTCTACAGGCTTTACTGCAGGCAAATTCACATTGTGCAATTATAAAATATTATTAAATCTTACTTCAAAAGTATTTTTATGTCCAGAACTGGCTTGAGGCTTCTCAATATTGTCAATAAAATTTAATTTTGCCACCTTAAAGATGAGGTGTGTGAGCCAGCGCTTCGATGTTCTTGCTAGAAGAAGGATGTAAAGGAGAGAGAGAGGAATAGGAGTAGGGCAGAGAGATGGAAGGCAAACCCTGAGACATCAGACTTGATCTTCCCGTTGTCAGTGGCAGAATGGGAGAAGATGGGGTTAAGCATGTTGGCAGTGTTTAAACCTATTCTCACCAATGGTCACTAGCCCATCTATTATGATTCCTCCTTTGGCCACAGTCACAGCTAGCTGTCTGTGCAGAGCTTTGCGATAGGCAAAATAAGCATCCAACCCAAGACCATGATCATGATCTACCTGACTTTGTACCAGGGAGTCATATGAAGCTAACAGTGCAGAGCACTGCCTCTGGTAAATGCTAGGTTCTCGGTATGTTTAAATGGCTTTGTTAATCCTTGATCCTATCTTAAGGTTGCACTAGTAAACTGGCACAGCTTTTGTAGCAGGGGCCTGTAGCTGGGTCAGGCACTATGTTGCTATCCTGCTTCCAGGCCTGAGCTGGCACACAAAGAGACATCAGCCATGTCTGCCCTACACTCTCTAGTTTCAGAATCACAGAATCATTAGGATTGGAAAACACCTTTAAGATCATCAAGTCCAACTGTTAGGCCAATACCATCATGCCCACTAAACTATGTCCAGAGAAGCACTGTCAGAAGAGGCAGCCCTTGCATCTCTGCCCCTGTAATACAGTCCTGCACTCTGTAAAGCTGTCCTTCTGAAAGTAAAAATCATGTCTAAACAAGTATATTAAACTGTTCTTATATATCCTATCTTCTGTGACTAATGCTTTGTTAATAAAGGGGGTTTTTTTCTTTTTTTGGTGCATGCAGCTCATCTGATTTTGAATATTCCTAAAACACACAGGCAGGTTTTCCTAAATGCTTATTACACTCTTAGATGGGATCTGACAGTTGAGTATTTTGTGTTATAACATTATCTTGGTTTTAAGGTAAAAATGAACCTCATAACTTGACCCAATTTATCAGTTTGAGTCTCAACCACTTTTTTGCACATTAAATCCTTATCTTCCTGGTTTTGGTGGAGTGCAATGTCTTAATATAACTTTTAATAAAATAAGGCACAAATTGTTATTACAAGTGTGCATGAGCAGAAAATACAATACTTCACAGGGATTAAAACTCTTAGCACCTCTAAGTTTTTATTATTTAAGTTCATCCTGTAGCTGAAATACTAACTTCATGATATTTAGCCTCATGGGTAGAACAATTTGCATGAGATTGGTTTGTTAAATTTTCTTTCAGGCATGCAAAAGGATGTGGTTCTGATACATACCTAAGTCTTGTTACTGTTGGCCAGCCAGAAACAAGAAACTCCGTAGTCTTAAAACATACACACATGCACACATGTACAAAAAAATTACTGTAACGTGATGTTAAGATTTGTGATCTAAATTGTAGCATGAACTTAAGAGACCAACCCATTTAAGATAGTCATTGGGATCAAGAGCGCAGCTGCATGTAAAACTTTGCTCTGAAGCCAAATGAATGAACTGAAATACTCTTCTGCTTTCAAGAGTATTGAAATCTACTATATCTCACAACTTCTGAATTTTTGTTGTTGTTTTAAGTTATTAGCAAAGGTGAATTTGGCCTTGTACAGAGGTGAATTTGGCCTTGTACAGTAAAAAAACCTATAGACATCTGAGACACAATTGTCTCTACAGCTCTGTGTAGCTATGTAAAATGTTACCATAAATTTAAGTACTTGCTCCAGGTTTCAAAATTTTACTTGTCTTAAGTGCAACACTTAATTAAGTTTTTATCATAATTCTAGCAATATGGTTCCTGTAAGGTTATTCTAAAAGTAATTTTAGGAAGCAGTGTTAAAAATACCAAATCATTCAGGCTAAAATTAGGCACTTCCCCCATATTTTTTCCCATCATTTATCCCTTTCATGGATATTGGTGTTTCATAACTTATGTGGAGAATGTATTTTGCAAGAATAGAACTTGTTGATCAAGCATTTTGCCAGCAATTTCCTCTTTTTTTTCTACTTCCTCACACAGGAGGTGATTCTTTCAGGGAAGTAGTTAGAAGACAGGGTTTTGATTTGGTTATTGTTTGAGTCACTGGGTCTCCGTGTATGTATGGTGGAGTCTAAATGTTTATAAATCATGAATATAATACCCTGAAGATATGTTCAGTGCACAGTAAATAATTTTTACTTAAACAAACTGTCAGCTTCACCAGCTCAGCTTTAGCTAGAATCTTTCTTATTTTCATGTCATGAGTAATAATATCTGAAATGTTACTTAGATAACAATTCTGCTTCACATTACTACATAACAGAAAGCCTACTGTAGAAAGCTTGTATTTACCAGTTTTTTATTATTACTGTGTTCAGTTAGAGAAGGCAGCAGCTGAGACTCTCTACCTGTGGAAGGCCCTGTTGTCCTCAGTAGGTCACAGCAGAAATCCATTTGTGCACAATAGTGTGCAGGGATGTGGTCCTACACAGGATTTTTAAAAACCATGATTACCTTCTTATCAAGTGTGGTGAAGACCTATTCTTTCTCTCAGCAGCATCAAAAAGATTAAGGAAAAGGGCTTAGTATTATAGATGTGATTCCTTTAAGGAACCAATGGCCAACTGGAAACTAATTCCTTCTTGATTTTAACTTGAATTACATATGCTTGTGATGGTTTTTATGAGATGTGCTGAGAGCACCAATGTGTCCAGAGCTCTTCACAGAACGTCATTTTAGTTTTGCCTTTCTTCTTACAAAATAATTCAAATCTTTTTTTCTTTCCCTGCTGTCTTGCGGGAAAGGACTTGACTCACATGCACATGCACACTTGCAGATGTGTCAGTGTATTTTACATGGATTTTATTTTCAGAATATTATTCTGTTTTTCTGGGTAACTGTGGAGAATTCATTGAGTAACTGGGTTCTCTATCTCAGGATACTATCTGAAATTTTGATGAAAAACTAAATGAACCTCTGCAAGGAATGTCACAAATATATGCATTCTGCCTCAAAATGATGGAAGTGCTGGGGGAGGGTTAGCTGGTGATGTTGTATGTGATGCAGGTAGCCTTTAGCATTAGAATTCTTTCATAAGCCACAGGCCCCAAATCATAGAATCATAGAATCTTTGGGTAGAAAGGGACCTTTTAAGATCTTCTAGTCCAACTTATCGGCAATGAGGAGGGACAACTTCAAGTAGATCAGGGTGCTCAGAGCTCCGTCCGAGCTGACCTTGAATGTTTCCAGGGATGGGGCATCTACCACCTCTCTAGGCAACCTGTGCCAGTGTTTCACCACCCCCATTGTGAAAAATTTCTTCCTTATAGCTAGTCAAAATCTGCCTTTTTTCAGTTCAAAACCATTATCCCTTGTTCTAGCGCTACAGAGCCTGCTAAAAAGTTCATCCCCATCTTTTTTATAAGTCCCCTTGAAGTACTGGAAGGCTGCGATAAGGTCTCACCGGAGCCTTCTTTTCTCCAGGCTGAACAATCCCAACTCTCTCAGCCTGTCCTCAGAGGAGAGGTGCTCCATTGCTCTGACCATTTTGGTGGTCCTCCTCTGGACCTAGTCCAACAGGTCCATGTCTTTCCTGTGCCGATGGCTCCAGGGCTGGACGCAGTCGTCCAGGTGGGGCCTCACCAGAGCAGAGTAGAGGGTCAGAATCACCTCCCTTGACCTGCTGGCCATGCTGCTTTGGATGCAGCACAGGATATGGTTGGCCTTCTGGGCTACGAGTGCACATTGCCGGCTCATATCCACCTTTTCATCTACCAGTACCCCCAAGTCCTTCTCAGTAGGGCTGCTCTCGATCTTTTTGTCCTCCGGCCTGTATCAATACCAGGGGCTGCCCCAACCCAGGTGCAGGACCCTACACTTGGCGTTGTCGAACCTCATGATGTTCACGTGGGCCCATACCTCAAGCTTGTCCAGGTGTCTCTGGATGGCATCCTGTCCCTCAGCATGTCAACCGCACCACTCATGTTGGTGTCATCTGCAAACTTGCTGAGGGTGCACTCGATCCCACTGTCTCTGTCATTGATGAAGGTGTTAAACAGTACTGGTCCCAGTACGGACCCCTGAGGGACACTGCTGGTTACAAATCTCTATCCGGATGTTGAGCCATTGACCACTACCCTCTGGGTGCAACCATCCCACCACTTACTCATCCACGGAATAGTCCACCCATCAAATCCATATATCTCTAATTTAGAGAGAAGGATGTTGTGGAGGACTGTGTCAAATGCCTTCCAGAAGTCCAGATAGATGACATTGGTAGCTCTTCCCTTGTCCATGGATATGATCAGTTTATCATAGAAGGCCACTAGGTTGGTCAGACAGGACTTGCCCTTGGTGAAGCCATGCTGGCTGTCTCGAATCACCTCCCTGTCCCCCATGTGCCCTAGCAGAGCTTCTAGGAGGATCTGTCCCATGATCTTCCCAGGCACAGAGGTGAGGCTGACAGGTCAGTACTTCTCAGGGTCTTCCTTGCTACCCTTTTTGAAAATGGGTGCAATATTTCCCTTCTTTCCGTGTCCAGGAACTTTACCTGGCTGTCAGGGCTTTTTAAACATTGTGGAGAGTGGCTTGACAACTACGTCAGCCAGTTCCCTCAGGATTCTGGGATTCATCTCATCAGGTCCCACAGAGTTGTGCATGTTCAGATTCCTCAGGTGGTCTCAAACATGATCTTCTCCTACAGAGGGAGAGACTTTGCTCCTCCATTCCCCATCTTGCAGTCCATCCCCTCGAGAGGTGTGGGAAGAGAAAGAGATACTGCCAGTGAAGACTGAGGCAAAAAAATAATGGCGTACCTCAGCCTTTTCCTCATCCAATAAATACAAATACTTGTATTTGGCTCTTCTTAACCTCTTGTGCCATAGAACCAAGAGCTGAAAGTCACTAAAAAACTGTACGTCTAACTTAAAACCACAAGCAAATGATTAGAAGCTGTGGGCAACTGATGTAACTCAATTGAGCTGAGGGGACTTAATGAGTTACCGATTAGATCTTAATTTCTGTAGCTTATTCTTATCCTGCACCAGTCATGATATAAACCACGGTTGCTTAATTCTCCTTCACTATGACTTAAGCTAATACTCTTGTCTTCCTTTGGAGTGAACTGAAAGCCTGTTACACTCAACTGATGGGCTCACCAGCTGAGTCATGCCAGGCCCCAGGGTACTGGGTTCCTCTGTGCTGTGTGTGCCTTGGCTGGCTGTACATACCTGCTTGTATGTCTGTGCCTGTGTGCACTTTAATTTATATCAATGTAAATTTTTGATTCTGTATCGTTGTGAAGTAGTCGTGGTTGAGTTTCTTCTCAAGGAACTTTCTGAGAAAAGGCACTTTGTCATTTTCCATTTTGGAGTTTGCGTTATAAATCATCTTTTGACTGGTTTTTCCTTTGTGGTTCCTGTCTGAAATTTTAGACCAATCATATACTTTAAGAATCATCTTAAAATGGTTTTCTTTATCCTCTGGAAATTCAATTCTTAGATCCCTCAAGGTCAATAACACTGTTAACCTATTAACAACCAGCCTCTGACAAAAATCTGGAAATAGTTTGAGCTATTCCAACTTGACAGTATACAGGCTGACTTTATTTTGTATTTATTTTTACAACAGTTAGCAGAAATCTGGAAAAAAATAATGCATTAGTAAAAATGGTTCATTGGAATTACACTTAACTCTTCTATAATTTTATCAGTGATTACATAGAATAATCTGTCTATGATACTTTATTTATTTGGAAGACCGAGAAATTGTGGTGGATATTTATTTTCTAACATTAGGAACTGACTCTCCATAACCCTACATTTTGGATTCACTGCGCTATTAAAATGGATTTGAATTAAAACATATTTTTCTTTTCTTACCATAGTGCACTTTTTAATCCAAAACTTCTTTCTTTCCTCTTTCTTATTCTTATTTTAAACTCTTGCTTCCAGAAGAAGAAGAAAGAAAATGGACAATCCTTTATGTTCCTAGACTTTAAAGATGACTATTTCTTTGTCTTTCTCTCTGTAATGTCCTTGAAGCATCATTAAACAGCTGCCAAATATGATTTGGACAAATGCATACAGTTGTTTAACCAAAAATTTAAATTTTTTAAAGTAAAGAATGAAAAAGAAATCTTTCAAAATCAGGTCTGTATTTTCTCTTGCTCTGTAAGGAAATCTCTTATGATTCTGGCATCTGTGGAAGAGGAGGAAGATATATAATACTGTTTTTAATAGATTTTGTCAGTACTTTGTCCTACTTTCCCCCTTTTAGAAACACAGACCCTATGAGATTTTTTTTAGTAACTGCATGTAGTAAGTCCATATTGTTTTTCTGTTTGTTTGGGGTTGGTTTTATTTTCTCTCCACCCTCATCTCTTCAGGAAGTGGGAATAAAGATCTAGTTCTGTCCTGTATTTTCCATCTGATAAATCTGTGTTGGACTTTACTGTATTAGTCTGATCTTCTAAGGAACAGCAGCTGCATTTCTGCAGCATTTTCTCTCTGCACAGTCTACTAGAACACTGCCATTTCACATATCCAGCAGTCCCTACACCCAGCTGATTCCTCGGAGTGACAGGAGAAAGTCTAATAGCAAGTCTGCCTATGGCAAATGTGAGGTAGATACACAGGGACAGAGGTAGTGCAGACTCATCTCCTTGTTCTGCTTCTCTGACCTTTACCCAGTGCTTCGCATGCTATGTTTTCCTCATTTCTTTGTGTGCCATCCATGTCCCCCCACTGGAAGTTTCAACATGGTCACAAAATCTGAGGGGGTGGTTGCTTGGTGCTGAAGAAATTGCTAGTCAAAAAAAAAAAAAAAAGTACACTGGCATGTGGGTAGTGAAGATTCACACAGAATAGCCATTTATCCAACAGAGCCCCATAAGCAAGTTTTGGTGGAACTATTGCATCTTTCACTCAACCAATACAAAATAAAACATGCTTGATGCATGATAGTGCAGTTTCCTTTT
>NW_010511067.1:0-3797 GCF_000687285.1 Phaethon lepturus | reverse complement strand
AGCAGGAATATTAGTTTTTCTACCTTTTTGTATAATTAACTACCATGCTGTAATTTTCCTCTTTAATTGGCATACTTGACTGTATGATTTCTGACTGGTTGAATGATTTGCATCATCCCATGTATTTTTTTGCTTGCTGGTTCCCTGCTGTTACTATACTAGAAGTTTGTACATTCTAGACTCCTTTTGCTACTGCTTTGCTATTGTCATTTACTTTTTGTTCAGCTGATGAAGATAAGAGCTCTGTGCTCAGAGGGAACATTTTCCCTTTGTTCCCTGTTTAAGAGCACTTAAGGTGTAGCAGGTCTTTTGCTGATACCCCTAATAGACTTCACACAGACCTACATAACACTGCTTTATGCCACATGTTGGTCTTTTTTATATAAATGAAAATGTCAGTAGTCAAGGAAATATTTCTTAATGATAAACTTAGAAGCACATGGGAGTCTGAGATTTCATGAAGTTCCTAATACCGCTTAACCTTCCTTTTCTCTCTTTATCACATTGTCACCATTAGAAGACTATGTCTTGTGATTCTGGGAACTCTTCTGTGATGCTGGCTTTGCTAGGGAGAGTTGTAAGATAGCACAAATCAGGTCATTAAGATCTTGGATGATGTAGGACTAGAATCTCTTTCTGTCAATAAATCTGTAAAATAAAATACTAGGCAAAATACCAAAACTGACTGCAAGCTGGATGCATTTTGTGAAAGGAATCTTTGTTGTAGAGAGGAATTCAGTGGCTGACATGAAACCCTGAACTTTCAAATTCAAAATGAAATGACTGACAAAATTCCTTGGGGTTATTTTGAGAATCCCTATCCTAAAGTTCAACATAGGCCAGTAAGTACTATAGAATTAACACTCTTTACATTTGCAGTGCTGGTGTAAGTGTAGGCTCTCTTTTTAATGGCAAGTTTTCTTTCTTAATTTCCAAAAGGAATTGTTGGTGTGGCAGTGGACTGCAGCATGAAAATTGAAAAGCTCTCCCATAGCTATATAATGGAAGAACAGTGGTGAACAGTAGTTAATTATTCATTTAGTAATTGATCTCAAAAGGTGTTATTTTTCAAATGAATGGAGTGTGTGACAGATATACCTAATTCAATTAATCCACAGCATAATATAAAGTGAGTAAATAGTCACCTGTCATTTAATGAAAATTTATAAAGAAACAGCCTGTCTTTTCTTTCTTTCTTTTGCATGTGTGGTGTTGTGGTGACGTTGTCATTATTTTTGTTTTTATTTATTTTTATTTTTAGTTCTTTTTCTTTTTCCTTTTTCTTTTTTTTTTTAATTTTATTTTTGTTATTCACATTTTCATGAAACTCATCTATTCACCATTCCAGCTCGTGAAATTGTTGGAATGGTGTTAAAGAAACTCCTTACCCTTTCTGTCTAAATTCACTTCACGATTACATAGCCTTCTAATAGTCACATCAATATTATTTTTATCAAAACATTCTATTCTGCCTATGGGTTGGGGTGTAATGCTGTATTTTGATATAATGTCTGAACACAAGTTAAGGGACACCTACTATTTGAATTCTGAAACTATTTCTACTGAAACTGTTAGAAAGGTAGTGTTTCTACTTTCTGATCTATCTGCTTGGAATGGTTTTGCTTGAAAACAGTTATCAACAGCCCAAGACTGTCCCTTAATTCACTTTTTAAAATTAAGTATCTAGAGTCTTGGATAACAGCTCATACTTTAGCTGATGTTTGTGACAGTGGGAGGAGGTAAACTAGAGTGATTATCAGTAGGACCAGGTAAAACAGTTGCACACATTTCATTAAAGGTAAAAGCCCACTGACAGGATAGCTGGGAATCGAAGGAAGACAAAAAATCAAAGAGTAGCAAAATAATGGCAGTAAAGAGAGAAGACTGAGCTGAAAGATTGTATTTGTGAATGGAAGCAAAGTAGCTCAGAAGATGTCATAAGCCGGCCACAATTTCAGCACCGATACCATAGAACATTATAGTATTTGCGGGTGTATATAACAAAATGATTTGTGTTTCTCCTCCTGCAAATATAACTTCATAGTGAACAGTTTAGTATCTTGGTAGAATTGCCCACATGAATATTTTAGGTAATTGACTATAACTCAGTAAACTGTCAGTGAGAAATGCAGCTTTCATTAAAACAAGAAGGGGAAACATTGCAAAGTAATTTCATTTTACTGCTGACTGAAGTATTTTTTTAACTCAGGGCAATGATCTTGGGCATGGGAAGGGGAAATGCCCTAAGAGATGTTTCCTGGTCTGTTCTAATCTATTTATGCTTTTGCTTTTTAATCATAGGTTTCTGTGCTCGAGAGGCAGATATTTGACTTCCTTGGTTATCAGTGGGCACCCATCCTGGCAAATTTTATACATATTATTATAGTCATACTTGGCTTATTTGGAACCATCCAGTATAGACCTCGTTACATAACAGGAGTGAGTATTTAATTTTATTTACTTATTTTGATGTGCATGTTAAAAAAAAAAAAAAAAGGCGTTCCAAACTCTATTCCTTATAAATCAAATAGAATTCCTATCTTGGTTTAACTTTCTTCTGTATTATTTTACATTTACTTATTATGCTTTTGTGACAACTGCAGTAATTAAGTAGTAAAAACCTACAAAATTTGAAAGTCAATACGGGCACATACTAAATGAGGATATGAACTTTCAAGAAGTAAAGTCAGTTTAAAGAATTACAGCATCCTTAGAATTACAGGAATTTAGTGCTAGAATAAATGATAGTTATGACCCTCCTAGATACACTGAACCTCCCCAACAGATCCATGATTTATTATAATTACTCATTATTGTTACTAACCATTGTTGCTGGAGTGCCTGTTATGTATATCCCTTCTAGAAATTATAGTCCAGATTAACAATGAAGTATGAGAATATGGTAAGATATGCAGATTTGATGGTTACAGAATGAGCGTTCCAGAATAAAAGTAAGGATTTGGACCTTTATGTTTTTACTCCCTTTCTTTTCCTTATTCAGCTACCCCTCATACACAGAGTCAGTATTGCTGTACTGTCTGGTATAATACAGTATTAATTAAATCCTCATTTCATACTCTGGGTTTGTTTTTTTTACCCATTTGTAGGTCTATAAAGACAGAATAACAAATCTGAAAGCCATCGTTCAGAACACCTTTTATTAGAAGTAGATTTGCATAACAATATTTCTATCAAAATTGACTACTAATTCAGTTAAAGCTTGTATCCTTTTCAGCAGTTAAAAATATTTGTCCCTACACAGCTATATTTTCATGTCAAATGAAAATAACTCCACTGAATCCGTACCCACTTCTGCAGTCTGTTCCCTTATATACATTACTACATATTACATAGAGAGCAATCACTCAGGAGATAGAAAGGTTTTGCTTGTACCTCTGTGCTACCATCCGTATTGCAGTAATGTGATGCTAACAGTAATACATTAACATTTGTGTCTGTATTTCTATCTCTGTGATTTCCTATATGCAGAAAAAGTGTGTCCACATGTACAATGCCTTTATGCATGCACACAATTTAATGTATTCTAAAACAGATATTATCAACATAGAAAAATATATTGCAAACCTTAAATATTTAGAGTGTTTCCTTCAAGTCACAACTCTGGGAGTCACGTGAATGTGAACTGGAGTTTTCTTCTTCCATTCCTAGTGATTTGACCAGTACAAAAGGCTTGAAAATAAAAAATTCAAGCAAGTGTCAGTTAAACAAAAAGAGTAAAGTGTTCCATCCCAAAACTACTCCAAGGCATAACTGTATGAGGTTTAATAAGGCCAAGT
>NW_010511066.1:59680-60006 GCF_000687285.1 Phaethon lepturus | reverse complement strand
CCGCAGGCAGCGCGAGCGCGGTGCGGGGCGGATAGGGAACTTCACGCGTGATCAGTCAGCACTGAACCGGCGAGCCAATTGGGTGAGGAAGTCTGATTGAAGCAAGGCTTCTTCCTTCCTTTTCGTAAAACACAGAATGTGCCTGTTTTCTTCAAACACAGACGTATCTTTCTGCGTTTTGAAAATGCGGAGCAGGCTTTTCATGACTTCGTACAGTCTACACGTGCACCACAACTAAAAGCTCTTCAGCAGTTTCCAGGTGAGTATTCTGCACACTTCGGTTTCTAGTGTTCCTCACAACTCAGTGAAGAGTTGGAGTGGCATTT
>NW_010511066.1:49039-59630 GCF_000687285.1 Phaethon lepturus | reverse complement strand
TTTACCCTGAAATGGAACAGGATGGGTGTCTGTTCGAAGTAAAATTGTGTAATTTGTTGCAGGGGTTCTGTATTGTTTTGCATTTTTTTTAAATATGTAAAAATAAATAGTTTAGTTAAAAGAGCTTACAGTGATTTTTAGCTGTGAAAATGAAAGTGTTCATATGAAGTACAGATAGTTTTCAAGGCAGATATATTCAAGGCAGAAAACTTATATACCGTAACATTCACTTCTGCATTCTTCTTTTTACAAGTCTGTTGTGTTTCTCTGGTAAATCATATTTTACAGCAGTAAAATGTGTATACACACATACGTAAAATATGTATATAAAGTTATAAATATATATAAAGATATATATCTTGAATATAAATACCATTTTGCTTATGAGGTTATACCAACTCACAACCAGGAAAAAATTTGTCATTTAAATTTGTTCAGCTATTTTCAGATTCCTCATTTAATCTACTATATTTGAGATTATCTTTGCATTAAAAACAAATATTTGCAAGTTTGTGCTCTCTGGATAAACTGTCATGATTTTCAGAAGACTGAGCAGTTAGTAAGTAAGTGGCTACTCTTCATGTTAAAAACGCAGATCTTAAGGAGGACTAGAAGAACAGTGAGAACTTTCTTCTCCCAGTCCCAAATCCAAAAATGGGTTTCCATGATGCTCTTATTGAGGAGGATGACAACATGTATGTACTTGCTTATCCGAGCCAGGCAAAGGAAGGGTTTCTGTTAGAGGAAAGTGGTTTGCACTGCCATTATTTCCAGTGGGGAAGGTAATTGCTTTTCTTTTTATAGCCTTGCAGTTTGCCAAGAAATCAATAGGTCTGCTGATGAAGTTTCCTCACCTCTGTATCCAGCATTGTGTAACAGTGTGGTAGGCAAGTGGAGGCAAAATGATATGTAGTAACATCTTTGTCATAAACCCTCTCATTACTTAATAAACATTGCTTGAGCATTATTTTTGCATTTGTAGCAGGGAGAGCTGTGGGTTTTTTAAAGTAGGTTGTTCTGTTATTTAATTTTCACACGTTGGCTGAATTGTGAGCAACGCTTCTCTCATGCTAACTAACAGAACAGAGCACCCCAGCAAAGTTGTTAGGATGCTCTTAGAACTTTTGCAACTGCTAGTATGAGACAATAATGTAACAGATAGGGTTTTTTTTAAAAAAAAAACAAACAAACCATCCTGGGGAGACATTTATGTGGCAGAATGGGCAATCTGGTCATTCATCTGGAGTATATTGTGTTAGACATTTTATCAGTATGTGGTAAAATAGTAGTCCTAGCAGAACAGGCATACAGATCTACTACGAGCACAGTATATAGGTTGAAAAGACAAATAAAGGGAGAATCCTTCTGTATAATCATAAGAAAATTCATTTCTCCTTCACCTAGGCATTGTCAGATTCATTTGTCTTGTTCTTACAGCATGGAGACAAGTCTCTGGGGAGAACTTGAAACTCTCAAATATGACAAAAGTATTACACTATTTTAGATATCGCCCTATTTTGCCCCACGGGTCATGATTAAGAACAGACGGCAAGTTTTGGAGTCTTGAGAACAGTAAACTCTAGCAGTATAAGAGAGCCAGGCTGCTAGTTATACTAATTATTGCCAAGATCTTAGTTCATCTGAACTCATACTTGCAAGCTTGAGGGCAAAATACATGGAAAAAAATCTGCCCCTATTGAACTTTATGACAAAATTCTCATAGGGAAGATTAGGGGTGGACTTCCCCACCTAATCTTATGCAGCATAACTTCTTATGGCTTTCATGTTTGCTTTTAATCTGCCAAAAAGATATCCAAACACTTTCAGTAGTAATGGTGATAGGAATCGTTTTTCGCTGGTAGCTATGTAGATATTTCTATTTATTACTACAGTTTTTAGGAAACTGTGGTTGCCCTCATACAAGTTGACAGAGAACAATGAGTAAGTCAATAAAAAAAGATTACCACACTGGATCCTCTAAAGGCTTGCTTCTAATAAATGTCATATTTTTTGTAATCTTTCAGTGTCAGCTTGCAATGGACCAAGACTCACACTGCACAGCAGAAAGGGAACTGTCGGAAGCTGTAAGCAGGATTACTACATTTTCTACCACAAGCCCATCTGATGAAGAACAAAATCAACCCAAAGCTGAAATTTCATGTCAAGTGAGAAAAGAAAACCCCGGAAAAGATGACCTGCAAGGTTGATGCTATCCTTTAATTTTATTTTTCATGTACCTATTTATGCCATTAATGTTTTATTATTAAAAAATGGGTTTAGTTATTGCAGCAGTAGTCCAGATTTACACTGCTATACTCTACTGTAAATGAGCCTTGATTAAACTTGCAGTAATAATGTAGCAATAGTGAAACAGATGCACATCCTGGTGTGTATATACACACACAGAGTTTTCCTTTTAAATCCTTTGCACCTAAAATGTATTCCAAATTTAATTTACACACCAGGGGCCTAAACAATGATCATTAAATGGCCTGTCTTGGGAGTGCACGTTCTGTACATCACAAAATCTGAACTTCTTGGCATTATCAGCAAGGACACCGAGATCGAAGCTAATCTCAAGCAGTAGTCTCTCACATGCGTTATGAAGAGGCAGCATTGAACTTTTACTATGCCTAAGATTGCTGTCATCTGCTATTAAATAAAATGTTATATATAATCCAAAATATATGTAATCTCGTCAAGATTTTCAGCCTGCAAAGATGTCATAAACACCACCTCTCTTAGGAAAAAAATGCTTTGTAGAGAGTGAGCCAAACCCCAAAGGCCTTCATAATTGAAACTGTATGGCCAAATGATTAAGAACATGTAAAAGTGAGGCCATTGAAGGAGTACTATGGTGCCTTTACAGTTCTGTTTCTGCATCAAGCTGTTACCTTCCCATTCATTTGTGGTCATTCACTTCTGTTGTCTGAATGTTAGATACATTGCAGACTGACTTCGGCTGATTGCACTGAGACATTATTGATTGGAAATTGGGACTGGTGTTCCTACTGAAACACAAATATTCCATTTCTTTTATCCACTTTGTGAGCCTATATGCCACCTGATGAAAACTATAGTCAGTAGATTTTGAAGACAGAGGAATCACCCTTTTGAAAAGCTACATTAAATTCCCCTGTAAGCAAACTCTTCAAACAGCCATCCTACATTTTTATATATGCATATTTATATATATTTTTGTGTATGTGTGTATATGACTGTGGGGGGAGAGAGAGAGGAAGGGAGGGAGGGAGGTATATAGACTATTTGTAGCTGAACTGTGGCATCAGTTAGCTACAAAAGTAAAAGAGGATGTGAGAATTCCTCCTTCAGCTGAGCTGTTTATCAGAGTTTCTCCTTTAAGGTTAGGATATTCCTGTTTTCTCAGCTTTCACCTGTTACTGCGCAGACCCAGTATTTGAATATAAGCCCGAATTTGCAGCTGCATTGTATTATCTCCTCCTTTCAGGCACAAAGATTCCTGTAGAAACATCTGATTTAGAAGACTGAGTTGGCATTTCTTAGGGCTACTTCTGGGATAGTGAAGCATACCTCCTGCTCAGACTGTGCCTGAGGTTACAACCTAGACATACATCTTGTCAGTATTTTTCTATAACTTTGTATTCTGCAGCCAGTTTGGTGTCTTTCAAAATTTCAGACCACAATAGCTTTCCTCAAAAAATCTGGACCGGTCTATATCAGCAGTGAAATCACTTATTTTATCACTCTTTAGGACTTGCTGTTAGACCAACAGAAATTCTAGGCTCTCCTTTCACAATAGATGCATAAGAGCTTTCTTTCCAAAGGCAAAGGTTATAATCTGAAATACTAAATAAATTGGTTTTAGATCCCAGTACATCCCTAAGTCCCAACTCTTCAATGACCACTAAGGAGCTTCAGGAATATTGGAGGAATGAAAAACGCCAGTGCAGACAAGTCAAACTCCTTTTTGAAATCCCGTCAACCAGAATTGTAGAGCAGCGCTTCTCTAAATATGTGGTAAGTTAAGAAATTAATATGTAAGAAGATCATTAATTTTTATTCACTCTACAGGGGTCTACACAGCACACAGCATGCCTCACTACCTGAAAGCCTTACTGAGGGTCAAGTTTGTCAAGCCATGATCATATCAAGTAGAACCTGTTCTCACTGATCGTATGGGCAGAGCTGGTGGAACTTGCCCCTAAAAACCTCTGACAATCAGTTCACAGCAGCAGTGGAAAAGTGATATCAAGTAAATTAGTAGCTTGAGTATCCTTAACACCCAGAGGGGTTGTCAACATTAAAGAAGTTCACACAAGTATTAAAATATCAATATGTTACACTTCCACTGAGCTAGCCTGCTGTAGCAGCTGCATTGCATTTGTATAACTTCTACATCAGAGATTTATGTTAGCACAAGTGCAAAATTCTTTGATGTTGACAAAGTCTAAGACATCCTGCAGCTAGATCATATGGGATCCTTTCCCTTTCCCACCTAGAGCTCCATTAGATGACATATTTCTGTCATATTTTTAAGGTGAAACATGAGTACGAGGGACAGGAACAACAGAACAGGTTGGATTTTTTTATCTTTACTCAGAGGACTGACACCTGGTTTTTATTTCTGATTCTGCTCCTGGCCTTCAGGAGGACTGATCTAGAGCAAGACTCTTTCAGTACTCCTGTGAATTTCAGGTAGGGATGTTTTCCTTGTTTGCAGCAATCTCTGAGATCTGTAGATGAAAAATGCTAAGAATCATACGACTGTTGCTGATATTGGGTGATGCAGCTTGGTAGAATTTAAAGCAGGTAAATGTTCTGGAGACTGTCCTAAGATCTTGTTGCATGCTATATGCATCTACTTGGATGCTGCCTTTCTTGCATACGCTTACAGTATCCAGCTTGTTGAATAGTTAAAAATGATTTTAGTATAGCTGTATGAGAACAAGAGTATCATTCAGTGTACATGCAAGTAGTGAAACTTAGTCATAACTTAGATGCCTAGGCAAAAAGATTTACATTACAACAAAATTTAGTCAATTTGAATGATAGTATTTCTTCCCTTTTTCATGCACAGTCCACAAATAAAAAACCAGTTACTTGTAAATTATTCACTTAGCTGCCCTTGATAAAATGATAGCTTAAAAAATTGTTCATGTGATTGTTTTGGGTATCCATCAAGCATATATATACTTTTCAGAAAGGAGCAGGACAAAGTATAGGAAAATGTCACAGTGCTTACAAATGAAAGGAGATCAGAGAAGTCAGCTCAAATTTAGAAGCCTTTCAAGGAGCACCTATAAGATCATTTATGAAGATTAAAAGCGAGAATTTCTCTTTAAGGAAAAACAAGGAAAATAATCAGACAGACACTAGCGGTAGTACAGGTTTGCACCCTTCAATAGCAGCAAAGAAAACAACTGGCATGAGAAGAACTGCTCTGGTTCCTGTACAATTCATTGGTAACAGGGTGAAGTTGAATGTGAACATGGTCATTGTCCAAAAGCCAGCAAGGTTAACAGTCCATGTCCTTAGCTGGTGTACAGTGGCACAGTTAAGCTGGCCTTAGTGGAGCTCCAGTGGTGTACACACATTAGCGATTTGGCCCTTCCTCAACATCATTATGCTTGGATCAGGACCAGAATCGAATCTGTACAACACATAACACACAATTTTATTTGGCAGCTATTTTTCTAATATCACTTTTATCGTAGTAATTTTGAGGCTGGTGAAGAGCTGAGGAAGACATACTCTTGAGTCCTGTTAATGTGGGACAGCATTAGCTGTTAGTGAAGGATTTTGGATAGCAGACAGATTTTTGTAGAAATGTCACTTTTTTTGGCATTATTTATATGCCAAGTAAGTTTGAATAAAAGGACAATGATTTAGAGGGGAAAAAAGGCTTTGGAGTTGCTCCATCTTATTTTTGCACGCACCAAAAATTATTGCCAAATACTTCCTCTTCTTTCACAGCATTAATAACACCACCAAATCCCTAGAAATGTCTGATACAAACATTTCTGAGTATTACAACCAATGTAAAATAGATTACAGTCAATATTAAGTCTGGGAAATCCATTCAGTTCACCAAAGATGATTGATTGCAGCAGCCATGGCTGTTATAAACAAAGTACAGCTATGAGAATGCTCTGTAAGTGATTTTACGTGCTTCAGTCTGCTGCTAGTTCACCATTCCCAGCACCTTGCAGGATGGGATCTGTTAGTGTATTGTTTATCTACAGCTTATTTACTTGCTAAAGCTAAGTCTGCTGACAAAAGTCCAAAGCAGCAGGAGGTGGGAGTTATTAATTTGATGGCTGTAGATTTCAAAGATCAGATCTACAGTGAGCATGCACCACAATCTCAGGCAGCAACTAATTTTGCAGCACTGCTATAAGCCATAAGAGTATACAAGATTACACACATAAAATTGGTGCAGGAAGATTTCAGCTAGTGGGATATACAAGCGCAAAGTCTTTTCAAAGCAGTAACAGACAAAATCTGACTGCACTGGGGCTAGAATGGTCCTAATCATGCTTATTTTTCTGTTTTATTGTGTTTAGATGTATAAAATCATCATTTTGCAAACCGGGAGTTTTGACAGCAACAAGTCTGTAATTGACCGGCGTTACTCAGATTTTGAGAAACTGCACAGAGGTCTGCTGGAGGAGTTTAGTGAAGAAATGGAAGATGTGACCTTTCCCAAAAAAGCTCTAACAGGGAACTTCACTGAAGAAATAATCAATGAGAGAAAATTAGCTTTCAAGGACTACCTGAGACTTCTATATTCTATGAAATATATCCAAAGGTCAAAAAAATTCATTGACTTTTTAACAAGGCCGGAGCTTCAGGAAGCGTATGGTTGTCTGCGGGGTGGCCAGTACACCAAAGCTTTGGAGATCCTTTTAGAAGTCATTGGTCTGCAGGAAAGGCTGACAAGAGGCAACCCTGTCTCAATTGTCCCTACTCTCTGTGCTATCGTGGTGTGCCACAAGGACCTGGAAAACCTAGCAAGTGCCTTTGAATATGGAGAAAAAGCTCTATCATGCCTTCATGCGCAGACCAGCCACAAGTATTATATTCCACTGTTAGAAACAATGATCACTTTGGCATATGAACTTGGCAAGGATTTTCTGTCTTTGCAAGAAAAACTGGAAGAATGGAAGGCAAAAAAAGATCCCATACGGGTTTTTACCCTGAAAGAACTTGCAGTTCGGGAATATGTACAATGAACACAAGAAACAATTTCTTTAAAGGGCAAATCTGTCGGGTCCTTTTCCTGAACACAAACTCTTGAAAGAGTAAGAACTGGAAATTACCTGTTTGGCTAACATAACTTTATATTAATAGGAAAAAATTAAATCAAATAACTTTCATGTTCACAGCCTATTTTGTGTGAAAAGTCAGAATAGGAAAATACAATTAATAAAGCACTTAAGAATCTGCAGAATCAGAGGCATTGCTTACTCATATGGAAACTACTTCCTTTCAAGAAGAGAAACATCTTCTCAGCTGATGTAATCTAAAGGATGCATCTTCAGACACTGAATGTAGTTTTTTACTCCTCCCGCTGAAGCCTGGTCAAACAAGGCTTGCCATCTCTGAGAATGATGTGATTGGTCCTGTTGCCACTGAAGTCAACTGCTGTGGCTGGGAGGACCTGGGGGAAGGTTTATAATCAACATTGGTAGGAGTGAAAAATGCAAGCGATGATCATTCCATCAGAGATGAGGGAATATGCTTCATTTCCCTTTGTAGCTGATACAGTTTTATGACTTGCATTGAAGGCACATTCTTGTTTGGGGTGATCTTTAAGTACAGCTCTGACTGGGGTAGAAAATTCATACCACGTGTGCTATATACATAACGGAAAGGAACCGCAGAAGGGTGCTGTTGAGGGGAACATCTGGCTAATATAATGCTACCATTTAATTCTGATTATCAAGCTGTGAGACACATGGTTAACAGACAGTCTGTGTTAAGCATGTGCTTCCCTGTTGCCTTTCAGAGGTTTATGTAAATTGTGCATTGCCTTAGTTTTACAGCCTGGTACACCATGCAAATACCATCTTGGTGGCACTGCAATATTGCAGCTGATTCTTTCAGGGATCCAACCCACATACAAATACTAAGCTTGTCTTGGCCCTAACGCTCCTGTGAAAGCTTCCTAAGAGCTGGAAAACTCTCTATTTATCTGCTTCTGTAATTCCCCTCAACTCTATTATCTCTCCCATACACTTATTTTAATAATCTGGTAATTTAATTCTCATAAATATTGCAATTAATATGTCATGCTAGCATGGGTCATTATTCTCTGCTGAATGTAGTCCACTGAATACTCTCAGGCCTGTACTCCAGGTACAGATACTACAATGTCTACATTGTAGATGTATGATGTAGATGCAATGTCTACTACAGATGCACCACAATGTCACTGTCTATAAATTAGAAATATTTTTATTAACTTACCTCCCAAACATATAAAAGAATCAGCTAATTGAAAGTGCACTGAACCTAAAAAACATTGCTGTGCATTGTTACAAGAAGGATGGCTTGGAAAAAATACAGAATAATAGGAGTGTCTAGTGTGGAAAGTTAATATTTTAAGTAGCTATTAACAGCTAGTCATTAAACTCAAAATATGTGGATTATTTGTTATTTGACAATTATTATTTTGCCTAGTTATACCATAAGTAAGAGAATTAAGAGTAATTAAGTAAGAAACTGAAGGACTAATCTTCCTACAACATATCACATTGAAGGACAATTAAAATGGATCAAAGGTAACACCGTCTCAGAGGCCCATGTCTGAATCAGTAACAGAGTGGCGAAGAAGAAAGCGTGTCTGGGGTCTGCCTCACACTCATCTGACTTGGAAATAAGGCAGAAAGGAAGCATGGCCATCATGCTGCTCTACCTCCACGGCAATTTGTGGTGAAAGACCAAAAGAATAGGGAAAAATAATTTCCCCCGTTTTGCTTCCCTCCCCTCATCGTGTGCAGCGTCCCAGGCACAACTGCTTTGGATTCTCCTCAGGTTCCTATGGGACTGTATGTGACCAGCTAATTGTGTCCACAGACCTTCATCCTACAGCTGGCTACAAGATTAGAGGGTCCATAAGTACATGCTGTCTTGCAAGGACAAGTACCAGCAAAGCGGCACATCAAAGAGATCCTGCCTAACCTTCACTTGTGGTAATGCTATAACTTTCCATCTCTGAAGGATTAAATGATCCAAAGCTAACCAGTTTTTGTTGGCATGGCAGTGCACATTAGGAATATGAGGTGGTGCTATTTGGCTATGACAAAAGTTTACGTAATTCAAAAGGCACTAAAATAAACAGTGCCAAAAAAACCCCACTGTTTTGTTGGTATAAGCCAAATTTCTTCTGAGAATGCTTTTCCATGTAATGTACTAGCAGAGTTTTGTCAGCAAAATGGTCCTAGAGTAGGTCACTTTGTCCCTGTCCACCAGAAGGCAGAAGTCAGTCTGCTTATATTATGGGGGAAAAGGAACTAAATAAATACAGGAATGGTGTGAAGAAAGAACAATGTGTCTGTTGGGTAATTCCCCCACACTGAACTTCTTTAAGAGAGAGCCTTTTCCGTGGGGCATCTGTGACAACGAGTCAGCCACAACGTCTTCGGGGCTACCCAGGAAGAACGTATCATCTGCCTCACTCAGAGGGCCGACTTCCGTTTCTGCTGCACTGCGACTTCCAGTCAAGCCACTTCCTGCATGAATCCACAGAGCCTACAGCATGTGTCATCAAAGGGTCAAACGTAGTGTTCATAAAATCACTTTGTGATTTCATTACTATTAGAATACAACAAAATCATAATCTCCCTTTACAATTCAACCTCCTCCAAGGAGATCACGTATGTATTCCCTTTCCACAGATGCAGAGCCTGAGACCTTCAGATTTATTAATCTCTTCAGAGATGGCATTGAAAATCCTTGAGAAAGCTAGTACGGTGATGGCAGTGACGGGTGACCCATGGGGACTGGATTTCACCTGGAGCTCTGCCACAGACTTGGTCTGAACTTTGCAGAAGTAACTTAACCTCTGTGCCCCTATTTCCTCACCCAATACTTCCCTGGTAAAGTTTCTTCATTCAGATTTTCAGTACTCACTGAACAGAAAAGCTGTCAAACTTGACCAAATAAGTTAACTCCAATATTTAACTTAGAAATGTGCACTGGGATGGAGGTAATTTTGATTTTTACAAGCCCATTTTCTTTCTTGAAGATACCTTGAAATAGAAGAGAACTTAGAGGCAGTAAGTTGCCAAACCTGCATGTTTATTGTTGATTGCATAGTTTCTTACTAGTGCAATCTTATTTTAGAATCAGGTGTTACTTTCCTTGCACACTAGAGAAGTTACAAAATTATCTATTTATTGCACTGGACTGTAGTGAGACTGTGCTGGCTCATCAGCTCCATAGGGCAGTTGGCCAGCTCTGATTTCTTAGCCGTGTACTCTCAGAGACTGGTAAGACCTGCCAAAAGAGTTTTGCTTTCATTTACTCACATTTCAAAAGTCAACTTCTGCATATTCTTTTTCACTTGATTTTTACAGCAAAGTCAGTATCCAGCAGTTACTAAACT